>NC_051182.1:106767883-106863680 GCF_013339695.2 Rhipicephalus sanguineus | reverse complement strand
AAAGCGCCATGCTGCAACGTTGCTTTGTTAGTCTATTTCCTTAGCGTACGTTATATTTACTGCACACAAGCGTATAGATAGATAGATAGATAGATAGATAGATAGATAGATAGATAGATAGATAGATAGATAGATAGATAGATTAGATATATAGATAGATAGATAGATAGATAGATAGATAGATAGATAGATAGATAGATAGATAGATAGATAGATAGATAGATAGATAGATATATAGATAGATAGATAGATAGATAGAGTAGATAGATAGATAGATAGATAGATAGATAGATAGATAGATAGATGCTTCGCATACGACAAGATATGTTTATTAAAAGTTATGTAGGCTTTAGCGGACCTTCTCTGTAAAAGTTATCCAATTTCAAGGGTGGACACTTCTTGTCTTCATTAGGGAAATAGCGATCGACGTCGAAAAATGCGATGTTGAATTTCCAAGAAGCAGTCGGGTGCGTCTTGTTAGCAACAAACAACGCCTGGGCCGAGGCATTTGTATTGTACACGTACACGATGCATTTTCCACGCTGCGCCCGCTGTCGCTCATGGACCCCGACATCGCACCGCAAACCTCGTCGTTGCGATCCATGATCTCTATGTTCTTGCACTTGTCCGTGGCTGTGTCTTAGAGGGGTCGCTGGGCTCGAAAAAACATCACAATGGCCACCGTGGTCGATATGGCCACTAGTCCGCTTATTCTTCGGCCAGCTTCTCGTAGTTCTTTTTCGTGATAAAAACTTCGTTCAAGCGCATCTCGCACGAGCTGATCACAGTGACAGAGGAGATGTGCGCTTGAAAGACGATTAAGCGCCTTTTGGCTATGTTGTCCAACTTCTCAACCGTTCTCTCCCCGGGTGGCATCCTCGTCCTTGGGCGGAACAACCACGCCAAGCACGGCGAGTTCGGGTGCGTCGCGTTGCTTCTTAATCTTGTTGAGAGCGGCGCGGACTTTTTGCCCCGCCGCGGCGGCGTTCGAGAAGTCGCTCGCGATGTTCAAGTCCCATGACGGCGTACTTCTTGCCGAGCCACGAGGCGAGCTTCTGGTAGACGCTCCGCCATCCTGCCCACTGGATCGTGGTCGCCCGAGCTTTCGTCTTTAGCCTCGAGTCCGACGATAATCTTGACTCCGCGTGATGTCTACTTGGCAACGTGGGGTTGAAGCTGTCCGGCTCAGCATGGTAGACGAGGTAGCGCACGCCGAGTAGGCTATCACGCTATCTTTATCGTATGCCGGGGTACTCCTCATCACGCAGACGAGTTTCGGAGCGATGACGGCCTTGTGGTTGTGGCTGACGGAAGTGTTGAAAATCCTCCCTTTATCGCCGTCCTGGTTAGGCGGTGATCATGTACGCACCGACGCCGCAGACCACCAGCAAAACGACTAGAATGGCCAGCACCTTCAGCGTGTCCGTGGCCTAGGCAGCGTTGATCGGAGGAGGCGAGAGTGACGGCGGGTCTTCCTTGCCTTCCGGTGATTTAGCGGGCTCCCCTGCAGGCGCGACCATGTCGTGACCAGTTCTTCTTGCTTCCAACGGCGCACTTCCGACAGATTTTATTCGTCCGTTGAGGATTGGGATGGCTTTTCCTGGCCGTCCATCTTTGTCTTCTTCGTCGTCATATGGTGAAGCAAAAGAACGCTCACATAACCAAGCAGGACCGTAATTTAGTGTCTCTTGGCAGGTTAGCAGGCGTCCACAGGCGAAATGAAATACAAATAAAACAAATAAAAACAGCCTCAGATTTGGAGATTGCTAAGAAACTAGCGATAATGCGGTATTTGAAAACAAATTGAGTACCATGAGCTCGTAAAAGAACGACAAAGGATATCTTCCCGGCAAGGGACCAATTCACCCCGAGATTATAGTCTAAAGACGATTGTCAGTGTCTTTGGTTCACTAACCGCTGTGACAAAAAAAAAACAATAAAGTACCGACACTACGTTTGCATCACAGGGTATGCACATCACTAAAGAAAAGAGAAAAAACGAATAAAGAAGTGCGCATTCTTCTTTTATTTCGTCCAAAGGTGTACAGGTTTGCCACTACAGTCATGCGACTGAAAAATTCAGCAATGATCGACTGAGTCAACGCAAAGTGGCCGCTCGGGATTATTGGCAACTACATGCTCACGCGACAAGGCAGGGCCCGTCGCAGGCGTGAATTAGCCTTAATGCCAACTCCGGCGATTTCTCGATGTAACTGGATATCAATAAAATTCGCTGGCTACGTTCCCTTACACGTTCCCGTTATTTATGCCAAATTACAAGCTGGCGAGGTACGCAGATTCATTACAAATGAATTTATTGATTGCCCCGACTCTCCCACCTCGCTTCCCAGAATTATTGGCAACATTGTGTGCGTGACGTCATTTTTCGAAAAACCGAAGTGGCGGAACCGAGGGTCCACTAGAGCGTCTGCTATCCGCAAGAGACCAATCGTGCGTGTTTGGCCAGCGCTTCGCTGGCTGGGCGTGCGAATTTCAGTTCCTTGTGGTGGTGCTTGCGATGGGTGGCAAGTGGTGCTGCGTTGTGAGCTGCACACGATTCTCCGTTGGCAGTCACGAAACACTCTCACCTAACGATTACCCTGCGGCTATATTTTAGAGTGTTTTAGCTAGCGATGCCGGTTTAGTGCACAGAAAAGTAGGGTAATACCCATACCGGCTAAAAATGCACATGCGTGAACATTACGGAAGTACTTTCCGTAACATATACAAGGTGCACCGTGACCGGGCCTATCGGTATACGTTGAGCTGCGCTTCGTGCGAAAGAACGTATCCTAATCTAGTAACCTTCGTACGAAAGGTCGCTCGTACCTGGCTTACATTAAATTTCTTCGGCGGTACCAACGCGATGTTGAACGCCGCTATTGCCAAACTTATGCACTCTCCTCATAGCAATATTAAGACCGCTTTGTCTAGTCCGCAAACTTCTCAGCGATAGCATTTTGCAAGAACCAGCGACCCGATAAAATTGAGCCGCCTGGACATGTGGCGCCATCTGGCGGTGGAATGCGCATCCAGCAAGCAAAGCACTAAACAGGTGTGTTCGACTTCGTCGAAGAGGAATGGCCATTTTAGTTGGCCTCCAAAAGCGTCGGAATCGCAGCTGTTCATTTTCCGAGAGCTCCAAGGAGCTTGTGCATGTGGCACGGTCAGTCACACACAAGATATATTCCCGATGGAGTCACCTTTTTCCTGAGCGTCTGCTCTTAAGCCGCTTTCGCAGCTTTCATACAGTGGGCTGGCGGGACCGCATGCCTTGCATGATTTCCGGTTTTTGTCGACTTATACGCCACGCGCATACACTATGCTCAGTTGGGTTTCGGTTTCGGTGTGGCGCTTTTTTGCTTATTTAAAATTATTCTCCGATTTGCCGAGTATTCCTGGTATCGGGCCCGTCAAAAAATCGCCGGAGTTGGCCTTTAAGCGAGGTTTTATACTAGAGCAGCCGCGTTTCCTGAGGCTGCTGGCTACCTGAGTGGAGATGAGCAGGTGCGATGTAATCTATTAACCAAAATCTACATGTGGTCTAGTTGATGCAGGTCCGTAGCCAGAGAGGGGGGGGGGGGCAAATTTCGATGTAGGAGGGTGGTTTACCGAAGATAAATAACGAAAATATGTGTTTTTATAAATAGTCAAGGCCTTCAAATAGTGCCACCCCCCCCCCCCCCGAATAAAATTTCTGGCCGCGAACCTGATGTACACATCCGGTCAGCGTAGCAGCGCTTGTTAAAGTGAAAACTCAGTCTAACGATGCCCTATTTTACACCGTTCCAAATCTAACGAAGGAAATTTCCGTTCACCGACACACACCCACAGGGCCCAGTTTTGTCATGAACCCGAGTTAACCAAATAATTTTGGCCACCAAGCCCGATTTAACAACGTTTTTTCCTGAAATAACTGAGAAAAGAGCTCATTTCCTTCTGATTTTGACCCAGGCGGGTATTTCTTCCAGTATACGCGCTTGCGCTAACAGGGCTGGGCAGTATCGAGATACAAGGGTATCGCCATAGTATCATAGACATACTCTTGAGTATCTGTGTTGTGTCGAAATTCATGTAGAAAATATATTTGTAACTCATTATTGAAATACTTTTTCGATGTATCGATTGCATCGCGGTACTCTGCAGGACACGGCTATCCGTTTTAACCTTTTCGTCGGAAATCAGAGTTTATTTTGCTAAACCGAGCAGAAGTGGGCCGCCGGTCGGCGGAGTGTCATTTCGTGCTCTGTATACCGCGGCACTGGGGCACAGGAACGCCGACGGAACGCACAGGAACGCACACGAAGAACGCACAGGAACGCCGACGGCGAATGCCACTTTCCAGGTACTCGCCAGACGCTCTCCAAGTCAAGGATTATGGTCGCCTCTGGGAGTTTTCATATGCGATTTATATTTAACTGAGTTGTTAATTGAAACTGGTCTTTGTATATATTGCCCTCTTATTCCTTGAACGCACATTTACCGCGTCTTTCGCTTAATGGAATGATGAATGATAGGCTCAACCTCGGAAAATTTCTTCTCCGTTCAAAACTGCCCACACCCTAAACAATTGTTTGTAGCCAAATATACATTCTCTATTAGAGTTTCAATGATTTTGAGATGCTAACTCAAGAAGTTCGATTAAACCGACACTAAATACCACAGGTTGAGGAGTTGATTGCAGAAAAAAAACATGGCTGATCCCTCTGTCATAGGAATCGGTATAACACGACAGTGAAACGTGTCTTCACAGATGTAGTTGAGCGTTTGTTGTGCATTTTTTCGCCCCAAGGCCGAATATATGAATGCTACAGCAACAAATTGTAATGTCACGCGAAGAACGGCAAGCAGCTCGAAACTTGCAACAGGCTGCTGAAGCAGAAAGAACGCACGGAACGAACATACACAGGATGAGAGCGAACTGTCACATTTGTAACTTAATTCTGCGTGAGCACCGCGCTCCTTTCGCAAAAACGGCCACTGCAGTGAGCTAAGTGACCTTCATGCTCTCAACGCAAGACGTACGAACCACTGCGATCACGATATAAGCGCACGCACGAGCGACCACGCCCTGTAGAGCCGGGCGCTTGTCGCAACGGCGGCGACTTTTACAGCGCGCTCTTCGAGCCATTCGCGCCATCTCGCTAGTGATAAAGAAAACACGCTGTACACCGATCTCCGAGTACCGCCACCGGTAAATGGTGTATATAAATAACTCGCCAATAGTATTGCGAAGAACATGCCGTCCGTGGCCGAATCGTTTCGCGCTGCGGAGCGAGGAGTCGTAAGTTCGATTCCCGGTGACGGAAAGCTTTCTTCTAGTTTTTTTTTTCTTCGCCCACTGTTAGTCTTTATATTTTACAACGTCATATCCGTGACGGGAATACTTCAGTGGAGCTGTGGTGAACCCCGCATAAAACACTTTCGTGGTAAAAGAAAGGTGGATGCATGGACGAATAACGCGAAAGTACGGAAGGGCCTTGAGCCTCATTGTGCTGCACAGTTTGCGTAAAAACACGACCAGTGGTAGCGAGACCATTATTAATGGTTTGGATATTGCATCTCGGGTAGTTTAGAGATTGGCTTACCGCCGCTTGCGCAAGCCAAAGACAATCTTCGCAAGACTCTCGTGCGAACATATTGTGGTTACAGATGAAAAACTCGCAAGACAAACACGCGGGGATAAAAGATAAGGTTTTCGTTAGAGCAGTTACATGCCTCTCTCACACTTCTTTTTTTTTCACTCTCTTGAGTCTGCGTTGGCAGCATGTAATGCGGACCACCACCTTTTATTCTACGGTGACATAAACTGAAGTCCGGCGCCTTTGCTATGTGGTTTGTTCGTATCAAGGTCACCTTGACTGGTCATTACCTTTTTAAGTGCGTGAATTTGAACCGGTGTCTGTCTGGCGATAACGATGATATGGATTATAATTACGTTTCATTGTGCGATTTAATTGTTTCACGCATGACTGTCGTTGTGGCCTGTATCAACAGAAGCGTTACGCTGCCAAGCGCGTGGTGAAGCCCAAATCCCAGCATGGAGGAACGAAGAACTTAATAGGGAGCATAGGGCAATGCTCCCATTGAGCATTGCCCCATTGAGATGAAAAGAAATAAAGAAAGAAGGAAGGAAAGAAATAGTAAGATCGGGCACACACAAGCCAAACACCACTTGCCTTCCCCCCCTTTTCCTTAAAGGACAAGGGCTTCTATTATTTCTTTGTTCTGCCAATCTTTTCCCTGCGCCTACTCAAAACATCAAAGTGAATCTAATACCGGGACAAAAAGGTAAATTGAGCTAATTGGTGCGAATTTATTTTTGAATAAAAACAAAAGAACAAAAAACGCAGACATGAACAATGGGGAAAACACAAAGCGCTCTAGTCACTTTCAGTTGAGAGTGCAGCTCTGTCTGTCTTCCGTTCTCTCTTATCTACGTCCCTTTTTTGCTGGCTGTTTTCTTGTAAAACTATACCAAGAGTGTCAGCAAATATTTTGGGATTGCGACATAAATAAAAAGAAATATAAAATGAATCCCCGCATATTTCTACCGCTAATGAGAACCGGCACCGTCGAACCCCATTCGCAGAGCTAGTACCATAAATTAATAAACTGTTGCTTCTTATTCTTTTTCAAAACCGAGGAGGAGGGGGGAGGAGGAGGAGGAAGATAAAGAAGGAAGGGCAGGGAGGTTATTCACTTATAAGAAAACGACAAATTGTTATCTTTGCATCTATGTAATGTTTTTCAAGCTACCCCAGCTTGGTCAATCGCCCAGGGTGGGGTTGAGCCAAAGTTTTATGATCTACATATATATCTACAGACCTGCTGGCAACCGTGTGCTGGGGAAGGGGGCGAAGGGAAGACAGTGGATAGAAAAGGGATCGCACTAAAAAAGAGAAAACAAAATAAAAACAAGAACAATAATAAGACAAACGACACTGCCTTAAAGTCTGTGTCTCAGACACAGTTGTCCGCAAGAAGCGCAACGAAGATCTCAAAGCCTTCCGTGACAAGAACGGTCTCGGCCAGTGTCATTAGTCTCTTTCCTCCGACAATGGCGATTGTCATGTCTATGAAACACTTTTGAAAGTTCTTTTCTTGGCGCTCTGAAGCGAGAACACTCACAGGCAGCCTGGCAGCTACAGGTAGCACATGTCGGGCTGCTGGCCACTTCGATTCGAAATACGTAAGCATTCGTGAAGGCCACCCTTAGCCACAGGCAGCACAGGATCATCTCCTGAGCTCTAGTTTTTCCCCACGGAAGACTGAGCTGTAGATTCGGGTCCAAAACATCAAGACAAGCTTTGTTAAATTCCGTTGAGTTTGACTGTGCGAGTGTCAGTCCACGTACGAGTGAACGAAGCTTCGTAGAGTCCTCCGTTTTGGATAACGGTATAGCTACACAATGGAGATCATCATAAGCAGATCGGGCGGCTACATCTGCACAGTCATTTCCATAGATACTACAATTGCCCGGTATCCTCTGATACGCTATGTGATGCTTTTTTCTGTAGAGCGCGGTGATCGCTCAATCTTAAGTCAGCGCCTAATTCTTCATTCGATCCATGACGATATGGTGACATAATGCATTGGAGGGCTGCCTTGGATTCGCAGAAGATTAGCCATGACTGTGATAGTTCTTCAACTACGAAAGCGAGAGTAGCGCAGACGGCGGTGAGTTCTGTAACCGTCGATGATGTCAAATGCGATTCCTTGAATTTTATGGAGACGGACTTCCCAGCAATGACAACAGCCTCTGCTGAGCTTGCAGAACAAACTGAACCATCAGTGTAAAGGTGATGGCGTGCACTGTGTTTTTCATGCAGGAAGAGTACTGTGGCTCATTGTACGATCAAAAACACTGGAGTTGGGCGAAGAACGTAGGGAAGGGTGTTTCAGCTCCACTAACGTGACACTTACAGAGAGGCGAAGCATGCAGTCTGTGCCGGTGTTTCCTAGAGCAAAATCTTTACTCTTTACTCCTTTACTCGCCACCGGTCCGCTAACGCACCACCACTTTGTAGATATGTTTCAAGAAGTCTTGTTTCAAATAGGTGACTTTACCGTAGGGATGCACGTTTGTGAATCTGGTTTTAGGTAAGAAACTTGAGCGCATTGACAAATTTCTTAAGGGATTCTGACACTGCTGCTAAGCCAAACATAATGTTTTTGGTAGTAACGACGAACTGTGTACTCATAATATGCATAGTATCGACCAGTGGCGAATAGTGGTATTTACTCAATTTTTGTGGCGCATACCCGTTTATGATGGACCGTGACGACGACATGACAGCCGACAAGGCGAGACCCTAAGGCGCTTCGCTCCTAATATGACGATGTGTTTTTTTTTGCATTTCTTGCATGGTTATCAGGGCTTCCAGTAGATGTAGACACCACAACGGTGACGGCAGTGTTGCTGCGTGCGTAAAGTTCGAGGGAAACACTGTGCGATGCGAAGCAATAACACTCGCGAACGCAGAGTTTGGCCTAGAAGTTCGAAGTGAGGTAAGGTGGTGGGATGGAATCCGGGTGGCACGTTATGTGCATTCTTGAAGCATCGACACGAATATGCGTTCTAATTGGGTGATCACGAGTGATGACGACAGTCGCTGCTAAAGACGCGCATCTCGAAAGCCCGAGGCATATTCTCAGTGCATGAGCTTGAACCACCTAGGAAACGCGAACGTTTCTTCTTCGGGTCCTGTCTAGCTCAGATAAAATGTAGTGCATAAATCTGAGGAAAAGTACAGTATACAGTTGAAACATCGCTCGTATACAGATGCACTCCACGACTTACCTACAAGAAACCTTAGAACGTGGGTGATCAGGTTGACTTCCTTTTTCATACAGGTGATGTGAGGGCTCCAGGAAAAGTCGCGATCTGGTATTACTCGCAGTACGTCCATTCATTCTTATGACGCAAGGTCGCACAACCTTGCGCGCAAATGAACCAGTGGGCACTTATGAGACAGCAGCTCCAGTCCGCTTCCTTGAAGGTAGTTTGACGTCAGTGTAGCTGCTCTGTGAAGGCTGGTTCTTACGTGTATATTAATAATTGCTGGGGTTTAACGTCCCAAAACCACCATATGATTGTGAGAGACGCCGTTCGTACGTGTAGATGCATGACTCCTGATGCCCACATGCAGATGTCTATGAAAATTGAGAGATGCACATAGCGCAGAAGAACGTCAACAAGGCCGACGATGGCAAGGTCGAAGACTATCAGGCTCAGAAATCCATGTAGAGGTAGACCGAGACAAGTACAATGGTGCGTTGTTGCACCATCTTCTCTCTCAACAATGAAAGTTCTGCCCTTAAAATAGCTATGCATCCAATGATGGACACGTCCCCGCAATCCAACGTTGCCAAGGCGCCTAAGATGGCTTCGTGCAATACATTATCAAATGCGCCTTTCGCGTCCATGAACATTGCCGCAGATAACCTCTTGAGGCTGTTTTGTTGTGTAGAGACATGACAACTTCAATAACGTTATCTATAGAAGACCGTCCACACCGCGAGCCGGTCAGAGCATCAATCTATATCTCGTTATGCTCCGGTACCACTCTAGGTGAATGAGCATCATCCTGTCTATCACCTTTCCAAAGCAGCTGGCATGTGCGATGTGGCAATATGAGGCCAAGTTGAGAGTAGATATACCTCTTTTGAGCAGGAGGACGAGGCGGCTGGACTTCTACGATGAAAGACCCAATCCGTTACACCTCGAGTCCTTGTATACTGCTAGTAGGGAACGCCGAGCTCCGTGTCCTAGGTTACAAATGGTCATGTAGGTGACACCATCAGGTCCAGGTGGTGCTTTGGCAGCTTGCATGCTGCCAAAGCTGCCTGAAGCTCCTTTGCAGAGAACAGTTTTTCTGTCCGGGAATCTCTGGGCATTGGCGTATTGCTGTGTTATTCACGTTGAATACGGACCCCTTACTGGCAGCCCTGGTGCAGAAGTCTTCTGTTACATCAATTTCTCGCCGAGTATGGTGGAGATCAAGTCAAGCCGATTTCTAGTTATCCCCTTTGTCAGTATGCTACCGCATTTTCAGCGAGTACTGAAACTTTCATTGTGTATATTAGACCAGAAATTATGCATCTGCGTGGCGTTATAGGCGAACTTTGCAATTTTCACGCACACCAATGAATACAATTGCAACAATTTGTATGCCAAGGTGCTTCTTAAAACTGGAATTAGTTGACGCAGTTTCATAATGTGCATTAACAGCCCATCTGCAGTTTAAGAAAGTGCAAGATGTGATCAAGATGTAAGCGCTAAAGAATGGAACATATTTACAAAACCACAAAGAACTTATTTGTACTGTGTACAGCAAAATTCTCCAGATTTTCGTGCGAAGTTGCTACGCAAAGATAAGCTTCTTTTTTTTCTCTTAAATGTTACAACAAAACCTTCGTATCCTGCACCAGAGGGACCAGGTGTATTTTGCAACTGTTATATCATCCTTAAAGGAGCGGTGACAGGAAATTTGTGAACATGTTTCTTTTCTTATTCACTGGCTTCTGACTCGCTAATAGCGGCAACAAAAGTCATCTGTCCCAGCGCGAGATGAATGCCCAATTATATGCTCGTATGTTACGGCCAGCGGCAGTTTCGATATCGAAGAGCACTCGGTGGCCTCGTGACGTAGTTGGCCTACTCGTTAAAAAATGCTATCAGTTGACTGCGAGAGCCAGTGACGTCACTGGCCACCTTCTGCGATGTTGTCAGTGCAGCTGCTTCGTCTGCTGTGTTGAGCATTGCGAGTGCTTGTTTCCTCAATCGTCAAACTAAGTTGCTTGTCTAGTGCGGCGATAGACGAAAGAGCTGGGAGGAGTGTGAAAATCAGTCAGAAAGCTCAATTCACTTGGCTAATCTCTCCCGTGGCTGCTAGTTTTTTCTTGTCGTCATCGTCCAACTGAGGCGACGTTTTCTGCAAGGCGTGGAGCAGCCGCAGCATTAGACGTGCTGAAACATTTTCGCTCCGATCATTTGTAAAGTAGTAGGTTGATTAGTGACGAAGGAAGCAGCGAAATCACAACACTGGCACTCTGTAACAGGGTTTATTTGTTGTGTAACAAGTGACGTGATGCATGCTTTACTTACTGGTATTTAGATCGGGCAATTCTCTGTTCACAAGGCATACCGTCCACGTACGCACGTCGGAGCGCCGGAACAGTTATCTGTCCACTACGCAAACAATCCCGGCAGTAGAGAGGTTTAGCTTGCCTGTAGGCTTCCTAACACTTGCGGATACCTGGTTACCGAGCTGTTGACAGCTGCAGCAGTAGCAGACGCCGCGGAGCCGGTAGCGACATCTTGTGGCGTTTTCTGTAACTACAATGTATTTTTTCTCTTTTCTCAGTCACGTTGATGTTCTTGTAAAAAAGAGCAATGAAATACTCTTAGTTGCTAATTATCTCACTGACAATGCTTTACACAGAGTCAGTAAGCGGTTAAGTCACTGCAATGTTATGTTTGTAGGTCTCTGGTTAGGCTATGCATCATCGGCTGTCGCTACCAGCGTTGTCCGTCTCGTACACGCCTCCAGTAACGCGGGCAGAACTCGTGACGTACGTTGTTTACGAAACGGCTCCACTCTATGCGATCATCGCTTTTTGCTTCTATTTCCGATTCGGCACTTTCACGAAGTTCAAAACTCAATTAAAATACTTTTTAGGCTGTATTTGTGGCTGATATTGTACAGATGGCACCTATATGTACGCATTAGTGTGACGCAACAGTCAATTGTGTCCGAGGTTTTGTGTCAGCACTCCTTAAGTAATGTTTCCGCATGTGAAATGGCATCTCCTGTTTAAAATGTGAAGTTAGGATATTTATAGACGAAAGCTGGCAAAATGAAAACTTCGCAATTTATATGTCTTAGTACGCTCATTTTGAAATTTACTACTTATATTTCACAACACAACACTGTATACCACAATAATGCGTGCGCGTCCATGCCTGTCTAATGTCGTTTTCCATGCACAGCACACTATAGCCTGTCCCATGCCATCTGGAAGAACATTAGCGTCAAACATCACCCACAACACGCACCCAGAGCATCACAAGCAGCGAAAGGAGGCCCGGTCTCGTGCCTTCACAAGCAACTTGGATGCCTGTTTTGATTTCAACCGATTCAGAGACAGGAAAACAAAAAAAAGACGCAGTATACGAGAATGTTCGAATTGTCAAAATCATATCGTGGTTTTGGGACGTTAAACGCCAGATATTATTATTATTAATACATAAAATCGTCAAAGTACAGTGAATCGTTACGTTGATATTGATAGTCATAAGGACATTTTGTAACACTGTGTCAGGTGTTTTTCTTTTCTTTTTGCTATTTTCTTTCTGCCCCCAAAAAACAGGCAGCAGAAGTCGCGCGTGACGTTGATTCTGCACACTGCGTTTCCGTTTTGTAAAGCCCTTGTTGTCACCTTAATTACAGCTGTTGAGAATTACACTCAAGCGCTATCTCACACGTAAAATATCAATTTCACAGATAAAACTACCCAAGGTAATACTATAGCAATAGAGAGTGCAAAGTGTTTATGTGTCGCCTGTTACAGCGAAGCCGAGCTCCGTGTATTTTTCGGATGCATCATCAAATGCGCCTGCACTTCGATCGCATGCGTGGCTAGTTCCCTCTAGTTCTCTGGGGTGGCGGTAGTTGTCTATGCCGGAGCACAATAAGATGAATGAAATCAGCAGCTGCCGAGTAGCACATTTCAGTTGTGTTATGCACTAGCTGTGGTAAAGCGACGCATGCATACGTGGTCTTGCATTATATGTGACCCAAGCAGCAACTTGCCTACGAGGAATGACGAAGAGAACCCATAGATATCAATCACCACACCGTACAAAAAACTACTTTGCGCAGTTTTGTTGGAATGGTCGCTCTTCACGTGCCACGCAAATTACACATATCCACCACTTCCTGGTTTGCGAAACGACACTGTTTACTCTATACGTGGTCGTGCACAAACGTGACGGATTTCGGTACCTATATAATGAGTGATTAAAAGCCTCCGTACCCTCTTTTGAAAGCTCTCTCTAGTGCTAAAAGATGACATTAACTGCGAAGGTGGCGCATGAAAAATACTGAGCAAATTACATGCTTGGAGACACGATTTATTTACTTCAAGAAGTGAGTGAAAGCACTAGCATGTCACGTCTGCGCCACTGGCCCAGCCGCCACGAACCATTGCGGACTGCAATGGTGCATGTTCACGCACGTAGTGTGCAGTAGCTACACGTGCACAAGCATGAAATCACAGACTCAGAAACGTGTTATCAGATTTTACTACGCATCAGCACTTTTCGTCAGCGAAACCTTCAATCCACAGTCGTCGGAATGCTTGCTGTGCACCATCGGGAGGCACCTTGCCGCTCCCACACCTGACGAGCCACTCTCGGTGACCATCTACGTCATCGGTATTGTAATGAAATCTTTTACCTGGGCTCTGTGCAATGTGTGCCGCATTGCGAAACCGTAATAAGCCTCCCCGTTGAAACGTTTTATGCGGTTACTGATCACAGCATCACGATATAGAAACAGCAGCCCCTTACACAGCCACACAACGCATGGGCGAAGTATTCAACCTAATGAAAGCATGGTGCTTCCAGGTTAGTCTCGCGAAGTTTTGCGCGTGCTCGAATTCGTGTAATTAGATATCTAAAGGGACCTCCGGATATCAGTTGATTCGTTTAACCGAAATATTCCCCTGCACCGCAAGAGAAAACTAGGGCATGCAATTTGCCACTTTTTACGAGCCAGTTTTTGAACTTTATTAGGAGAATTATGAAAACAATTTCTGCAGCGTGTAATTCGTATGGTTTGCTGCTACTTTTGATGCAACCCAGATGTGCGAACTAGTCGTGCTACCGCTTCTTTTTCGTTCTTTCACATGCAGCCCTATAGAGTATGTTACGTAGGGCATATGGGTGCCACCATCATGGGCTGTTCAACGAATGTTTCCTTATTTTGTATCCCATGACGCGAACTGAAAAAGCCAGGAAACGCCGAATGCACCAACCCAACAGTTTTCATGTGCATACGCCCACCATAGCGCTGTTCTCTTAGTTGTTCAAGATAAACCACGGCAAGCTTAACAGCCCAGCATGGCGGCACCGAAACCCGTCCATAAAATAGTCTCTAGGAATGTATGGACGAAGGCTAATGTATTTAGACTAGAGCTATTGCACGGTGCAAGCCGGAAATCGGCCGCTCTACTTTACTCGAAATTGTTGAGTGCCATACTCATCACGCCACCAGGCGTACATGTTCCATTTTAATTTACTATGCAAACTGTCTCGCCTCTCTCTCGAGACCAATCAGCAGGCTGCTCGTCGATCAACACGCCCCCAGGACCCCGGATGGAATGTTGGACGGCAGTTTGTCATCACCGAGCGTGCATTAGACTACAACAAATCAACGTAGGGAATAGTTCGCATTGATCAAGTACATCAGATCATCATGGACAACCATAGCACATTAGATACGAAGATAACATGACCACACCGCACAAGAACCCACTGTATTCAAACAAAAGATCAAAAATGTGAGCTGTATTGGTGCATTAATATAATATAAGCAAGGCAATAAATTGTGCATTGCTTATAAGAATGCACCTATGCAGACACTCGTTTTTGTTCACAATAATAATTAACTCCGATTTCGGTTACGTTGCCAGCAGTTCTATATAATTGGGCACGTATATTTTTATGTTCCTTTATGATCATGTACCACGGAATAGGCAGTGCTTGCATCTTATTTCCGAAGTGTCCTGTTCTCAATCTATGGTTAGAAGTGCTGAAGAACGCTATACTCTATTTAGCATTTACTTTACGCCTACGCTTCGTCGCTCTAACAAAAAGTGGAAATGCTCTCAAAATTCATTCCAATCATGCGCGGCAGCGACGTTTTCGTCAGCTGCCCCGTCTTGTGTACTTCGCGTCACATTCCTTAATTGGGCCACTCGAAGTCAGCACAAATGTTCGCCTATGCGAAAGTGCTTTCGCGGCTTGCGCTGCACAGACGAACGCGCAACCGCCGTACACGTGGGAAGCACGTTGAGCACTAAGGCAATATGGGGGTAGTGGATGCACGCGTGAGAGAAGCCGCGCGCATCGACACCCCTCGCTAGTGGGAACGGCAGGGATACTCCACGCTCCCTGCCTGTACGCGGAGCGTGGAGTTCGCTCCGCTAGTCTGCTTGCGGCTAAGGGCGCATGCCCAATCGCGCCCCCACTCCGCCTGGCGGCTGTGCGGAGCGTAAAAACGCCAAACTAAAATACTCTACAACCACGGCGGCGCTGGGACGCAAGCAGATTTGCAAGCAGTGCTGTTGTGCGTTACATGCCCACATCGCCAAGGAAGGAAACCCTCTTCATATCCGAGCGAGCGTAGAACGACGCTCATCACCTTCTCCCGCTCCGAGCGAGCCTCTCTCTCAGCACTCTAGGCGAGGCGCGGCCCTTTCTCCTTCGTACCGAGCCTCACTCTGCCACACCGCTAGGCCAAGTGACCAAGCGTGGATATTTCGTTGTGAAGTGGCTCTGAGTGATGATCAGCGATCTTTCACGGGCATGGCCAGCCCTAAAACATCTACGCTGTTAATTAATTGCGGGCTTGAAAGATGATACGAAAATGCATGGGCCCCTTTCTCGCTATAAATGATGAAACATTTGTAAACTATATTAGGCTGAGACCGCGGGGTAACTCTTTCACAGAAAAACAGCCTAATGGCACAACAAAATTTTAATAAACTGCGAACAGCACGAAAACGCAATGAAGGAAAAATGACGCGATGTTTCGTTTTCATCTTACCGTTGAAAATTAACCAAAAAATGCCAGGCCTGAACAAAAAGCGCAGCACAGACACAGCGAAAGCTGGAAGAGCGCTATTTCTAGAGCCCGTTATAAACTCTCTTGCGGCTACAAATACAAATACACTAGGAACGTGCCCACTTCGCCACAAATAATAGTTTTTGTGAAGTTACAAAGCACCCACCCCGATATTATTCATCATTCTGTGGAGAAGCGAGGTGCCATCTGAAAGGCATTTTGCGCACTTTATTGATGCGATGGTTGATGAGGATGAAGAATTATGGCTGAGCCCTTTGTAATATGTTGGAAGCTTTAAAAGAACCACTAGTTACGTAATTCGCATTGCGTGACGCCCGGTCGTTATTTAACTCTCCTACCACGCTTTATAACATACGTTAACGTGAGAAAGAGCGAGAGTGAGAGGGAATTAACTTTATTGAGACCCTTAGGAAATGGACCATGGGAGCCTTATGGGCTTCCTCGGCAACCAATAGAAGCGCACTTGCAAGGAGCCCCCTACGCTATAAATCATCATAATTTTTGTGAAGTAGGGAAGCAGCCACTATGCAATTTTTCGTCATTCTGAGGAGAACCGTGGTACCCCCTAAACACCTATAAGGCATTATGTGCACGTGGTTGATGATGTGGCTGATGACGTTGAAGAATTATGGCAGAGCCCTTTGTAATGGGTTGGCAGCGTTCAACCCACTCGTTGCGCAATTGGCATTGTGTGACGCCTGGTTGTTATATTACTCTTCTACCACACTACATTTCATATGTTAATGTGGTTCCTTTCCGACATGCCCTGCTCTCGACTGGTCCTTTTCCCTCCGAATTCCAGGTTACACACCCATCTTTATTGCAGAATTTTTAGTGATAGTCTTGGCCCTTCGTAAACTGCCCACATCAATAAATTCCGCAGTAATCTTAACGGACTCTTTATCAGTATGCAGTGCGCTCACGGCATCCGGTGATATGAAAACATTGAAAGAGTTCAAATCCCTCATACCTGATCAGTTAACGTATGTCCGTTAGTATGGGTACCTGGGCATAGAGGCCTATTTCGAAGTGAACAGCTGATGCATTAGCGAAAGCGGCGTTAGACAAACCAGCTAATAATATTACTCCTACATCAACTTTTATTGTAGCGGCTAGATTTCGGAGCCAAATGATGATGCGAGAATTAAGTATACTATCTCTAAAAAATTCCCCGGACATTATAATAATATCTGGGGTTTAACGTCCCAAAACCACCATATGATTATGAGAGACGCCGTAGTGGAGGGCTCCGGAAATTTCGACCACCTGGTGTTCTTTAACGTGCACCTAAATCTAAGTACACGGGCCTCACGCATTCTCGCCTCCATCGAAAATGCATCCGCCGCGGCCGGGATTCGATCCCACGACCTTCGGGTCAGCAGTCGAGCGGCCATAATCACTAGACCACCGTGGTGGGGCTTCCCCGGACATTAATCATCTATTGACACCCTGGAAAAGTTCAACATGTCATGACATAGATCTGGAAGTTATAATTACAAAGTTGCGTCGTCTTATTCCATCATTGAATTTTTATTTATATGGAGCCGCTTTGGCACCATCGCCGCTTTGTTCTTATTGTAGGGAAGAGGAAACAATAGAACACTTTCTGGTCTCTTGTAAAAAGTTTTCTACATTACGAAAGACATCTATAGAAACGCTTTTACGCATCATGGGATTACAGTTGACAACCTCAAATTTACTATCTCTAGGTGCACTTACCTTGGGCACAGCAGCGGGAAAGAATTTTAGGCCATGCAAGATATCATAGAACAATCGAAGAGATTTACACAATAACCAGTGTTCCAAAGTTCTATAGTTAACCAAAAGTAAAATAGAGCAAGATTCTTTTCTATATTGATTGATTTCTTATTTGACGAGAATTAATCCCACCCACCTTTTTCCTTTCTTTAATTATTATTCTCGCAAAATTAACTTGCAAAAAATCTTTTTGTTATAGAAAATAAAAAAATATCCTCATTTTTCGTTTTTAAATATTTTTTCTAACCTACCCGATTCTTGGTCAATCCCCCTGAGTGGATGTGAGCCAGCAGTACAGGATCTACATCTACATCTACATCTACATAAGCTCGCTCCTGTAACCAGATTGTACAGGGGACCAATATATATCCATGATGTATCTTGAGCTTCTGTGCTAACCAGGAGGTGGCATATTGAGGCTGCGTTAATAAAAAAACATGGCTGATCCCTCCGTCATAGGAATCGGTATAACACGAAAGTGAAACGTGTCTTCACAGAAGTAGTGCTTATTGTGTAGTGATATGTGAGAGCTTGTACAATGTCGATTTCGTGTTTGGCCTCTCTAGCACCGTTTGACGTGGATTCACCCATGTTGACGGCATGTCTCTATCGCGACGAGTAACGCCCATGATCATGATTAAACCGTTGTGGTAGCTGACGTTGTGAACATATATTTGGACACACCCAATCGTGAATCCCGCGTAAAGATGATATCAACAATCTCATAATCAACACTGGTACCCGGTATGCACTTCTTCAAAGCGTCGTCAATTAAAAACAGCACGGGGTGCGCTTTCTAGCGATGGGTGACTGACGCCTGCGCTCATGCATACACTACCAGACACTGCGCTTCAGCAACACGGGAGGTAGAGGTTCGTAGCCTGAGCCGCAAACGCATGCGTCCCGCTGGCCTCTGTCTCGCAGGCGCTGGTCTCGCTCCACCAAGGCACGACATTCGCCCGTTGAAATCGCGTCCTTTCTGCAACGCGTATTGCAGCAGTTTTGTTAGTCGGTGCTCTCGCCAATCGAAGCAGTCGGCGGCGGAGAATCCCGTTGGCGGCATGTGGAAGCGCACTACTCCGATGAGCCGACGCACGCTAACAGGAAGCGAAAGGCAAAGAACGAACTGCGTCAAGGGTGCCTCGGCGATGCCTGCGCGCCGACGCACACCGAGACGTTTTTACCATGACCTCCGATATCGCGCGCAATCTCGGAGTAAGCGCTAGTAAATGTCGATCGTGAACCATTACTTCTTTTCACCTCTCACAGACGGCGGCACCGCCCCGCTCCGCCTAAGCTCCGCCCCGCCTACCTACATCGCCAACAGAGAGCACCGTGCGAAAGAGAACGTGTGAAAGACATAAGGCGCGTTCGCGCCGTGTCCTACAGCTGCCGAGTTAGCTTAGTCGTTAAGGCGTCGGGCGCTTGCCGTCGCGGCCGCAAGGTTGTGGGTTCGATTCCCAGCGAGGGATCTTTTCCTTCTCACCCGTTGGCGTCCATTTTATCAACGTGATATCCGTGATGGATGTACTTGGTGGACCCCGGCATAAAACACTTTCGTGTTAAAAAACTAACATTTGCAGTTCCACATATTTACTCTGTTTGTTGTCTGTTATTCCATGATATTACATCAAGCTTAGCTGGTCGCGCCCGATGAAAATTGCAATCTGTCCTTGGATCTCTGCGATTCCGTTGTTTTAGCGAGATAAAAATGCACTCAACTTTCCTTTTTTACTTCCATCCTATTCATAATCCTATAGCGCATGTTCATCTGTTGATGTGCTAAACATGCCGTTGCACACGTCTCTACAGTTGACTTGGTAGGGCACTCTCTCGTACGTTTAAAATAACACCGCTGAAATAAGCAAGGGAAAAGAAATGAAAGAACATTAATGTTACCCCAACCTGTAGAAGTTTGTACATAAGAATGAAGTTAATCTGCAGTACTTCCTGCAATTGAAGTCACGCATATGGTTAGGTCATAGTTCAGGAAACATATTGTGTGGATTCAGCGCGATACAACGAGACAGACGTGAAGAAGGGACACGAACACCAGCGCGAACACCAACTCGCCCAAATCTCAGTTCTTCTGCATAGTTCAGGGGGTAAGCATTCAATCTAAATCTGAAAGTCGAAACACAAAAGGCCGTAAGAAAACATGCGTTTTTCGCGACCGACACCATAGGGTCTACAAATTATTCACTGTCGCTCGTAAAACTAGACTCTGATTTTGTGCCTGAGCTTTACGAATGTGAATTTATTTGCTGCCGCGAGGTACTGTTATGCTTACAGCGGCAGATAATAAAAAAGGATCGTTTTCTCACAAAATTAATACAAAACGCACAAAAGCTGTACCATGACCGCCTATGAGAGAGTGCGCGAATAATTAATCAGGAAGTTCTTCGTGAAACCAGTAACCTTGATATGTGACTGCTGGTCTCCGCCACAAATACGGGAAACATCGAGGATATTAGTATCTTGTTCATGAGTTATGCATGCAGAATACTTCATTCTTTTCAAGTTTACTCCTCGCGTGTTACGCCCTCAAAGACCATACTTTCATTCTTCGTGGTATTGCAGGTTCACCCGCCTGTAACACTCTCCCAACGTCTAATGTGCATGCCTACTATTACAGCCCCTCATTGCATGCTCGTTAGAGTGAGCAACACAAATCGCTTTTGCTCGCTAGGAGAGCCTGGAGTCATTTGGGAGCAGTTTGCAAAGTGTCTTATCGTGTTCCGAGAATCATTTAGAAACACTAGAAATACTTGGAATCCCATTTTCGAAGAAGTAAGAACATTTGCTTGTCTTTGGTCGTTTTGTGAGGTAACTGTATTCAACATGCAAGCAGTGATGTTTTCCCTTTCCACCAATAATTCAGCAAACTACCTGCCATTATACCTTTCTGTAATGAAACCTAAATGTTCAAGACCAGCGTCGATCGTTCTACTGTTCTTTATTTGCACAGGAAAATAGAAACAAAGATATAGAAAATTAAGCTTTAAAAACAGTTTGCTCAAAAGAACAGACTGACGTTTCAGTTGGAAGCGTTTCTTTCCCTATACCATGTACTTTACAGTATGTTACTCTCTCGACTATTTCTGGTCTCCTAAGATAGCTCGTTCGTTTGTAGGGTAGAAAAAGGTACTGTGGGGAAATGCTCCGCCGTAAAATGGTGCAATAATACCAAAACAAAACGGTCATTCTTATAAAAATTGAACCCAACAATAGAACACGACGTAGCAGCACTTCTTTCGCGATACACGAGTGCAATATTTTCGTAGGCTTCGAATTGAAGTAACATTTACAAACTGTTTCCTTTGCGGAATACAGCGATATAGTTCCCCCGATTCCCCGTGTGACCAAGAAATAGAGAACGCTTACCGTGTTCCTTTTGAATTTACGGTTGCTCCAATAATGAATTGTGTATTCCTGACTTGCATATAAACTACTTCCATGTAAGTATTCCATCCTGCAGTAGGCAACATTGTATAGTAAGATGATGAGCAAAGCGATCTGTAATTGCTATTATGTGCTCATGTCATTACGAACGGCTTCGTTAACTCGCACTTTACACAATGAGCCAAAAAAGGTCATTGTGACAACACTAATTCTTTTCAAGGACAGATAATCTGTGGTAACCCCTATTTCTCTTCAGTTAAGTTTGTCTTTCGCCGCACCGAGCATGCGGATATGAGCATCTGGTGAATAGCTGAGTGTCTACTGAACTAAACGAGAAAGCGACGTGCAAAAGCCGCTGCTGCAACGTAAGACTTACTGTTCCCGAGTATTGCGGGCATTCAGTTTGTTCACATTAGAATGAACACAGGATAGAAAGAGAATGTTAGCTACACAAAAGAAAAACCGACACGCAGGGCCGAGGGGACAAAACCCAAGGCAGAGTTTTCAAAATTTTGCAAAGCAAACAAAATAAACGAGCGTCAAAACGATTTAATCCTGCCATTCAAATCCTCTTTTGATTTATCGGGCGTTATAAAAGGTAGCAGATCTGTGGGGCCGAAATTGAAATTTCTAGCGCCAGAACCAAAATGCAACGAAAAGAAACAAAACATTTTATAAACTGTTGAATGAAGAGCAGTTAGCAAAGGAAAAAAAAAATACAGTTCTTGCCATCTTAAGACAGCTGTGACTTCCCATTCGTACCTAGTTGTATCAATTTATTCGCCTGCACTGAGCGCCTTTCCGCTTGGTACACTCGCGGATATTGCATTGTGCTAAGACAACAAAATTGAAAAAGCCCTCTATTCACGGAAAAATAAAGAAAATAACAGCAACAACGCCGGTCTGTTTTCAAAGCTATCTTGTAGTTGCACAAGTTTTCTTTTGCACATGGCATTAGGCTGAATAGAAATCCGCCACGTGTGTGTGCTTTTTATAGGAGTCAAGAGCAAATAAGCGTGGAAATCACGCTGTCTGTTTATAAAAGAAAAAAATATAAATAGAGAAAACGATATTGGCCGTGGCCTGCATTAAAACGCTCGAAAACAAGAAGGAGTTGTTGATGTTGAGACATGTGAAAAGGCATTTTGTTTATTGAAATAAAAAATGTAACATCTTAAAATGAAAATAGTTTCGGTGACGTTGTCCTATACTTGTGAATTTATTTTGGATGCGCATAAAATTCAACGTCCATGTGCCAGCTGCTTAGTAGTACTACTGCGAAAACGGAAGCACTGCGTACTATGAAGCAAACGTTAAAGGGAGCGACTTTTATCAAAACACACGTCGCAAATCTCACTGTAAGGTTAAACTAGAGACGAAACTATAATGAACAGGTAAAGACAATTTGCGGAAATAACTCGCTGTTCTTTTAATAAATCTGTTTATAGAGCTGTTAGTGCCTGTGCATGGCTCCGGCGACTCGTCTCCTGTTGCATGGTAGTTTTCATTCTGAAGTTGTCAAAGATCACAAAACAACGCAAATTTACACAAGAATGGACATCCAGATAACTAACAACAGTACTACAATATAAATGGCCACGCAAACAGAAAGTTCGCCGATCATTAATTTATCATACACGAAACGTCGACATATTATAGAAGACCTCGTGAAGATGTTCACGCAGCACACGCTTGATTCTTGCAAAGTTTCTCCTAATTGCCGAAATTTAAAAATGTCGGTTATCTTGTGAATGTTGACGAGGGAAAGTAAGCTTGTTCTTTCTGAATGATTTGGTTCAAGTGCGAAGTGTCTTACGCAATGAAGAGAATGTAGCTTTATCAATTTCCTTATTTTTATCTATATATTACAAAAGTCTAACACTAGACCTGGGCGAAAGCACTAACACAGCCACAGCATACACTATTTTACCGGCTTTGTAAAAGCCCGAAATAAAAGCTTTTAGAACTGATACCGTAAGTATTGAGCGCGGAGAATCGCTGCCGTTCCCACTAGCGGGGGGTGTCGATGCCCGTGCCCTCCCTCACGCGTGTATCCACTACACCCATGTTCCAAGATGGCAGCCTTAGTGCTCAACTTGCTTCCCATGTGCACGATGGTTTCACGTCCTTCGGTGCAGCGCAAGCCGCGAAAGGGCTTTCGCATAGACGAACCTTTGTGCTGACTTCGAGGGCCTAATTTTAAGGGAAGTGACGCGAAGTAAACAAGACGGGACAGCTGAAGAAAACATCGCTGCCGCGCTGGGTTGGAGTGAATCTCTGAGAGCATTTCCACGGGCAAGAAACCACTACCGCCACTAGTTCCATGTGGCCCGTAAACGTACTACAGACGTGGGTCCGTTGTTCCGTGCATTGGTGCGCGGCAGCCTCATCAAAATAAGGCTACAAGATCGTGACTAGGGCGGTTAGATGTCTCACGGGATAGCTCTAAAAGCGGAAAGTCGAAGAAAACCTGGTCTAGCGGCGAGGCTGCCTTTTTTTCTTGGATCATCACTTAATGATGAATCGCCAACCTGCTAAACAATGCATCATAATCATGACACATACAAGGCTTTCGCCTTAATAAACTGCTGATGTTACCGCGTGTGCTTAGATTCTACTATGGGTTACTAACTTGCCATTATTACGACAATCTACAGGCTGGTACGGTTATTAAGTACAGGAAGAATCAGTGCCAACATCAGTTATTCTTGTGCGCTCGACAATGTGCATTATAACACAGAAAAGGATATCTTAAGCGCATTCTTCGGGCCATCCTCATTATCAAGTGCTCCAACGGTTTCGAAGGTGCTTGAAAACGCGCCGTATAGGGTAAGCCAGAGGAATACTATTATAGACTTTAGACTTAGTGACGAAATATACTACTACAACAGAAGTTCCAGTTCGCAGCATGCATATACGATTCACATCTTAGCAACTATGTTCTTAATGTTGAACTTGTTCAAAATCACGCGGATCGCATCATCTTCTGTAAGTACTTTCGTCGCGCTAGTGTTATTCCATGAACATTTTATAAATCTTGTCCTTCCTAACATCTCTTTGCACCGTAAAAGTTCACGTCTGTCTCTCTATGATTAAATGTATCAGTTCATAGATTAACCCAATGGCACGGGGTTGTCTTTATTTATCGTTTAGCCTATACCGTGCTTATGATCTTGTTCATATTCGGTGTTTCAATAAGGCAGCCAAAATGAAATTTGGACCACATTGTCACATAAACGACCGCTCAGAGGAAACACACGCAGCGTCAATCGCCTTCATAACATACATCACTGTGTCGCCTTGCTCGGTTCACCACAATTGTGCAATATAGTTCACTGCGTTTCTGCAGCTCCCCTTCGTATTCTCCCGACCTTAATTCGCGATCTTATTTTCCACCCAGAATTTCCTCTCCCAAATCAACTTTAATATGTCACGTATGGTTCGGCGTGGAATATAAAAACACTAATTTTTTACTCATAGGCATGGCCCATAGCGCGGCATGCAGCTTTTGCGGCTGTAAGGAGACAACACCTGACGCGCCACTACCGATCCTTCAAATCTCATTGATGTGCTCTGAAAGCTATGCTCTGCTGCCTTGAATAAATATTATTTTCGTAAAAGAAAAAGAAACTGCTCCATGCATTATTGCATGCGCAATACCACAAGCATCCTTATGGGCTTCCTGAATATTACTTGACTTCACGAGCGTTTGTTAACTCCTATCACACGGTGCGTGTGCTAACACTAACTGTACCTATGCTAGCTTTTCTATACTCATTTTTTTCCTTCTCCTTCTTATCTATTATTTCTCTTTCCTCCTCACCTACTGTAGGGTAGCCTACCGAGCAAATGCTTGGATAACGTCCCAACCTTCCCCATTCCTTTCTTTCTCTCCCAATACTGTTGTTCCCGATTATGTTAAAAAATTTCGTATTTTTTAAGATGTTATAACATTTACACTTTCCTTTTTTTGATGTCCGTGTACTTTTGTTACACTACCCTTCTGCGTAATGCTTCAGCCCTGAGAGTTAATAAAAAAATGACTGAAGCGCAGTGCGCCTCGTGCACGGCTCAGCAAACACGAGAGGCGTCTTCGAAGGCGACGACGAGAAGAAGGTTAGGGGAAAAGAAAGAGCTGATAATCCCATCTATTCGGAGATTCTTGAAAGCGACCGAACGCGGACATACTCGCTGAAGATTTGTGCGGGAAGGGTGAGTGTTTTCCTGAGGCAGAGATTGCACTTGCACCACATGCTAGGCTAGAAAACACAATGTGTACGCGCGTGCTGCAAATGAGAAGAAAGATTTTGTTGGTTTTTTTAAACCGCTTAAGACCTGACAGAATTTCCTTCAGCCACTCTGCACTGGCACAAGCCTGTTCCCGAAAAGGAACAGTATGAAATCATTTTTTGCTAACAAGTTAGCTGTTCCCTTTTGTTTAACTCACCCTTTGAAGTGCGTCTGGATTGCAACACAGGCACAGGGGTCTGCAAGTTGCGTTGTTTTCATCATGGGCACTCAAACAATTTCAGAAATGTCAGTACTTATATAGAGGTAAGTGCGAGGTAAATGATTTAGCATTCAGTCGGGGGATGGTGCAACGGTCAAGTCCAGCGACTGGAGACCATGAGTGATTGCACTGCCGTCAGTGCTGGTGCCGGTTTCGCATAGACAGACTTGCTGGCATGCACGAAGAAAAACGTCAGCCGCAAAAGCCTAAACGCACCTGCTTTTACACGAGAAAGTATTAAAGGTGTTATCTTACTCCGTCTAAATATAATAATTGTTGGTGTTTTAGGTCACAAAACCACGACATGAATATGAGAGACGTCGTAGTGGAGGGCTCTGGAAATTTCCACTATCTGGGTTTCGTTACCGCACGCCTAAATCTAAGCACACGGGCGTCTACCGTTTTGCCTGCGTCTGAATGCAGTCGCCGCGGCCGGGATTCGATACCGCGACCTGCGGGTCAGCTGTCAAGCGCCATATAAACTAGACATTAGAGGCGGGTCTTCCGCCTTGTATATAACGCGCCCGTAGTGAAGTGATCAGGGCATCAGACTTTGCTAATAAAACTTCAAATTCCTCAGTCGGAATGCTTCAGTATACATCTGTTTTAAGTGCGTAGAGCTTTCGGGGCCCGGCCTATCGTCCATCCGCTGTCTCATATCGACCTGTTTCACATGCTTTGGGGGCTGTCCCAGTAAACCTGTGCATCGTGGCCCACAGGGCTTGCAAATTACCACTACGCAGCAGTGGGAGGCCACACTGCTCAGCTCCGACCCTGCCGTGCAGGTATGGATCACGGGGCGGGCAGAGGCAGCCGCTAAGGAGCAGGGGCTCCTGGCCGACTAACCGTCGTCGCCTCCCACAATCGAGGAAACCATTGGTTTTCATTAAAATGGTTTTGTTCTCTCTCTTCATATTGCATATTCACGCGGTGGTCTGTACAGGCCTAAAACAAGACTAACACTGACCAGTTGTCTGGCCAACGAGGTGTACAAATGTTTGCCATTATCGCAGTGTGCTCTCTGTGTCGTAACATTTTTACAATTTCTTATTGTATAGCACCGTAGTGTCGCTTTTCTTTTTCTTTTCATTTTCTGTTTAACCTTAGTACTGTAAGATTTCAGTTGTCTTTGACTAGATGAATATTTCCTTATTATATGTTTTATATTTGCTAGTATTGCTGATTTTGTTATACTTTTTTTGTTACCATTGCTGATGAACTAATTAATTATTTTGTACTGCTCTTCTTATGTGATCTGCCACATGACCGCTGTTCATGAACTTTGTGTTATGTTACCGACCTTGTGTTATGTTGTGTTATCCTTCGGAAGTCCACTTTTTTGTACTGCCCCCCTTACTCAATGCCTCAACGGAGGCCTGTAAGGTATTTTTAAATAAATAAACAAATAAATAACCAGTGCAGAATAAAGTAACAAGGTTTAAAATAATATAAACTACAGAAATGACCGATACTTCATCGCAATAAACTTGAAATCGCAAAATCTCCTCGGAAACACACAGCTGATACACGCGCCGTGCAAGAGAGGGCACCATCGCCTCGGCGAGCGCGCTATTTCCTAAGAATCGCTGGGTCGCCCGTCCTACACACTTCCCTGTGTTTGACAGGAATGGAGATGCATTTGGCGCAGGATTTGGAAACACATCAAGACCTACTGAAGAAGGATATTAGTGAATGATTTGGCCCTGAATTTTTGCTTGTTTGTTGACTTATCAACCAAGCATCTGCGACGACGACTCTTCGTCCCTTCCCCAAATCGAGGCAGCGCACAAAGTAATTCGTCGGCTTGTGGCGTACTCCATAGTAGACCTTTTATTGCGATAGCAATTATATGGACAGTCTCGGCTGGATTCTGCCGTCGCCGTCGCCGTCATGCTCCGTATATGTATAAGTATGTATATATATATAAAAACCCCAAAGAAAAATAATTCAGAAAACTGCTTCCGAAGCGCGGAATCGAACCAGGGACCTCTTGTTGCGGAGCGAGTGGCGCTATCCATTACGCCACGAAACGCAGGTCCTCCACGTAGCTAACGGCGAGCGTTATATACACAGCCTTTGCCGCTGGACGGACTCAGAGACGGCAGACGCTTATAAGCGTTTCTTCATTACCAGCGAGATGGCGCTAGGAGCGCGACGGGCGCATTTAAAAGTCGGCGAGCTCGCTCGCTTCCGCTGTCTGCTCGCGCGGTTTTCTCGTGGTGAGGGGAAGAGGGGTGTTTCGAGTTTTCACCGTGATGTCCGCGCTCATGTTACGGAGCGTACGAAAGTCACTCGAGCTGAAGGGACGCCGCTAAACGAACAAGCAGAGGATGAGCGCGAACTATCAAGTGTCACAGCTCGACACTTGAAGCACGCTAGTTTCTTTCGCTGCTTCGGCCGCCTTTGCAACAGGAGCGCTGTTCAAACTGAGAGTATCCATTGGCGAGCCTCACTTCGTATCGCATTAGTTTCTTGCTATCGCATTCACTGCTTCGCCCTTGCGGCGAAACTGTGACTTTTTTTTCCCAAGCCTCGCCATGGGCTCTTTGTGCCAACTAGCGAGTAGTGCGGGAAGAAGCCTCTGCGACGCTGAAGTAGCAAAAGAGAGGTGTGCGTACCGCCGACTGCAAAGGTTGACTATGAATAGCCCGCCGCTAGTGTGGAAGAGGATGTATGCACTTTTGACTTAATTTTTTATAACATCACGCCGCGGTGCGAAGGTCTGGTGGTTCAACTCTGCGGTCAGGTGCGTCTGAAAAAATTCTTCAAGTATATTTTTTAAAGCGAACGTGTATATGGCTAGGTTCTAGCGGATTGCATCCGCGCACAACGCACGTGTAGAACACAAATTTCCGGCGAACAGATTCGCTCGACTAATGCAGCGGTTACACGTAGGAAAAATGCACGCGGCCTAGAGCAAACGTAAGGGTGTGCAATTCGCCGACATGGCAGAACGACATGATCAATAAGCCTGAAATCAAAACAACTTACGTAAGTAACGCCAGTTATATTAATTGTGCCAATTTTGTACTTTCAAAACAGCGGGGTTTCTTTTGCACTATAGGATTTCATATTGAGGCCGCTGTCGTCCACTGTTCATGAGATGATGTGCGTCATGCGCCAGGGAAACACCGGGATCTTTCAGTGGGCCTGTATTCGCTCAATATCGTCAATAATGATAATCTATAAATTCACTAAAGCAGAAAATCACAGGATCCCTTATGCATTCGCCTAAGACGACTTGAAAGCGAAAGCCAATTTCTTGTTGTGCTTCTCAGTCGATGTATTGAACCAGCCCCGCCACCCACCGAATTCTTTCTGCACCTAACCTCATTTTGCACTGCCTGTGGGATCAGAGGCACCTCACCCGGTTTCGCACTGCCTCTGTGATCCACCCACCTTTGAACACGCGATGATGTCATGTAATGGCGTCATCACAATCACGTCATTGGATGTGACACCACAGCGACGTCATGATGTCATAAGTTTCGGCAATCTGTGACGTAATGGTGACGTCGTATGGTGACTTCATCACGTGATGATGATTCCTTGCACCAATCGTGTTGACGCTGGCGACGCAGGACGGCGGTCAGTTTTCGCGCTTGATGAGGCATCTAAGGCTTTGGCCTTAATATTTGCTCTATCAGACACACCATAGTCACAGCTTCGCTTGCTTCCATGTTAACACCACTGTAAGGGTTCTGGAATTTCTTTGTGGGTTTTATGTATATACGCATAACTATTGGAATATGTAACATGAAGGTGATGGCAAGAATGCGCCTGGAGTGTACAGGGTCGTCCACTCTTGGTACGAACACGGCGCCGCGTGGCTGGGCTCCGCGGGGCGCCAGCGCTAACGGTGCGGCCGCGCATCGAAGCTGATCGGCACAGGCGCACAAGAGCTTGGAGGCGCGATTTCGTTTCGATTGAAAAGCGCGGGAGCGCGCCGTGCGTGTTTTGCCGTGAAGCAAACTTAAAGCACCTGAGGAACCACGACGCGTTGCAGGAAAGCGCGCTTCGCTCAGAGCAACGTGTTATGCAGTCACGGTATTTGAGAATTGAGCGGCCCCTCTTTTTAGGAGGGAAGTTCCTTATTCCCTCATGATGTCCGTTGTCGCCGTCGTCGGCGTACGTCCCCGTCGGACTGAAACACAGGTGTTACCAGGCCCGAAGCCGGGGGAAGGGGGGGGGGCAGGGGCCCGGCCACCTCCCCCCCCGCAATTTTGGTGAAGTAGTTTTTTTTACCGTAAATAAATAATGAGAATATGTGTTTGTCTGAAATAGTCAACGTTTTCAGCAAGTGCCCCCCAACCCTCGAAAAAAATTCCTGGCTACGGGCCTGGGTGTTACATATACCGTAGATAGAGCATTCATAGCGCGAATATGGCTTAAAAATAGACCGTACTGTGTCCGTCCATCTGTCCGTCCGACCGTCCGCGCATCTGTCCGTCCGTTGGCCAATCTGTCCATCTGTCCATCCGTGCGTCGATGTATACATTAAAATGGTACTATGGTATTGAAAAAAGAGGGACCGCTAAATTCTCAAATACCGTAACTACACAACACGTTACGCTGAGCGAAGCGCGCTTTCCTGCAACGCTTCGTGGTTTCTCAGGCGCTTTAAGTTTGCTTCACGGCAAAACACGCACGGCGTGCTCCCGCGCTTTTCAGCCGAAACGAAGCCCCGCCTCCAAGCTCTTGTGCGCCTGTGCCGATCAGCTTCGATGCGCGGCCGCACCGCTAGCGCCGGCGCCCCGCGGAGCGCAGCCACGCGGCGCCGTGTTCGTACCAAGAGTGGACGAGCCTGTACATTTCAATGACACTGTTATGGTGCATGTTTCCGGCCGTTTTGTTAAGTGGATATATACCAAAATTGGTATGGCATGACACTATAGTCATAGGCGTGCGCACAGGGGGCCAAGGGGGCGCGGCCGCCCCCCCCTAATAACCAAAGAGGGGGGCGCAAAATCTGCTCCATACATTGACCCCCCCCTAGTCACTGAAGAGGGGGGGCGCAAAATCTGCCTCGTACATTCACTTACAAGGAGGGGGGGGCGCTGCGATGAACCTTCGCCCCCCCGATGGTGAACTCTGCGCACGCCTATGACTATAGTGCGTGATGAAAATGAATGACATGGTCATGCATTGTATATTCCAGAATATACGTACGTTACATTAGCATGGTATATATCGGATTGTACATGCATGCATGCATGTCAAACATGCGACTTATAGTGAACTAGATGCCATCATAAATGACTTCACTTGTCTCAAAGACAAACAAAGCGATGTCGCAGCTAGCTCTCTAGCGGCTGCTTCGCATTACAGCGATTCCCACACTGCGTGGGATCTGCCGTATTTTTTTTTGCTAACGCCTCTGATTGGCAACTACGTCGGCACATGACGTTTCAAGTGACGACACCCACAATTAGCGACGTCATGCCGACATTCTGTAGACTGCCCAACTGCTTGCTGCCGCGCGTTTCTCCTTGTGCACGCGGAAATCTCCCGCGTCGGAAAGATGCCGCCTCCTATTAAAAATGTTAAGTTTTTCACGCTTCGGCAGAAGTCTAGGATCATCGCCGAAGCTGCAAAAGGCAGAAAAAAAAAGGCGGATATTGCAGAGGAGTTCGACAGAGCAAGATCAGCGACTTCTTTAAATAAATTTTTGTTGTGTGAAGTAATTGGACTGCGTATTTTTCTATTTTCGCGACAACGAACGAAAGTTTCTCTCCCGGCGATTTCGTTTTCGAGTGGTTTGACTGCACCTCCTTTTGACACCACCAAACGCCAGGTTGAAGTACCTCTCTCCACATTAAAAGAAACCGGTGGGCCAGGGTGGGCGCCCTGTGGCTACCGCAATGGAGGTGGACGCTGAACGACCACTGCTGCGGCACTTCGCCTCCTCAAACCATCATCGATCTTTCGGCTTCTATATTTCAATCCACTTCCATCGAATTTTCGCTCCCAAAAATGCTGCGCCATGCTCCCTATAATGTTAGCATCTTTCCTAACGTCAAACCACTATTTCAGGTCTGGGGTGGTCATGCCGATATGCTCCGCGCTGCACATCTGGCAGTAAAAGATGGCGTGCGTCCTATCTAGAAAGTACTCTGCGGAGGCACGCCTTTCGCTCACGTTGTTGCGGCAACGTTGAGTACGTTTTGTAGCATTTTCTTTAGGGCAAGGGTGTAATCGGCCCCAGAAACAATTGAAAAAGTATGTCAGGTCCCTTGCCATGACTGCGATGATAGGCATGCCGAATCTCTTGAGATGTGTTATTTGTTCGATCATGGCGCATTGCTGGTTTTGCACTAGCGCCTTGGAGCTGTAGAAAACTGTCCACTGCTGCGGTGGTTCTCGCCAACTGAAGCAGAGCATTGAATGCAGCCAAGTCCTACCTGTCAGTGTTGTCATGTGTGATAAACAATGTTATGCATTGTTATTAGAACATTGCGTTGACTCACGTGAGGCCAACGTGTCTTCGCTCTGTCACCCAACTTCCAAGCGCAGATGACACTCGTCCCGAATCACAAAGAACGCAGCGTATAAAGAAACAATTGATTTTATTTTGTTCTCAAGTAACAGGTTTACTTTTTTTCATACCGGTCGCATATACACTTGTAGAACCACCATGCAGGAAAAAAAAAAGCACACCACACTCACGACACACACGCACACTCGTACACAAAACTTTTCAAAACAGCCATCACTCTAAAGCTCGGTTGTTGCTCTCACCAGGAAAAAGAACTTAGAAAAAAGAAAGTTTTCTACAGGAAGAATGTCTCGTGAAAGTATGGCTACAACTCAGGGACAGTGCTGAGCAAACAAGTGCGCAAAAGCACATAAAACAAACACAGCACATTTCACATGCGCAGCTTAATAAAAGAATGAAAAAAAAAAAAGCACATCTGACAGCACTTGAGCGCTCTTCTTCCAGTGAGGCTACCACTCAAGCGTACCGCAAGGGCGATACCAGTGTGTGTACAAGGTTATCACTGAAAGATGCGACCAAATCCTCGACTGTGTGCAACATTACTGAACGAGCAGTAGCGGTAGTAGTAGTAGTAGTAGTAGCTGAGGCAAGATTTGTTCCAGTAGGATTTCTTTGACAATGCTCCTTTAAGGGCTTGTAAGGAAGTAACCCATGAAGCGAGTGTCAACTCAGTCACGGCAAAGCACGCTGGACAAATGCCAGCGGAAAGTGTATCGACTTTGAAATTGGGTGTTGTTCGGAACACAAACGTCCAGGCCTACTGTGGCACAAAGACTGAACATACGAAGCGCACGGACAACAGAGGTCGCAGCGACGACATCAAAAGCCTGTGAACGATCTGTGAGCACTTTGCTCCACCAACTCGGAAATTTACAGCACAAAGAAAAAAAAAAAAAAAACGGAAGAGAGGGGCCTGATACTGTCAAACTGGTTGATACAGCCATAACGAAAAACACGTAGACGCAGTTCTACTCAAAGAAAAGCAATCTACCTACCATGTCTCCGCACCTCACCTCCAACCACAAAATGTATATGTGTGACCGCAGGAGTCTTTCAATGTGGGACAAAAAAATGCGTGCACGCAAAAGGACAAAACAATGGAAGACTTTGCTAAAGATGTGTGTGTGTGTGAGAAGCAAAGAGGCTGCTGCCACAGAACAGTAAACCAAGGCAATTCAGAAACCGAAAGTAACACGTAAAAGAAACTCCAAGAGGGGAAAAAAAAACATAGAAGCCGCCAATCGAAGAATCAGTCATTAGAGGACCTCAAGGTATAGGATGGCATCCATCTCTCGTGAGCTACCTGGTAGCATGGCAAAGTCATTTGGGCCAGTTCGAACAAGATCAAATTAACTATAGCTCGAAAGGTGGTGTGCACTGTGGTGATACAGCATATAAGGCAGCGAGTACATAGTAAAGTGCAAAATGCCATACTGTGTCCACATCCAAATAATGTCATGAGGAAAGCCTGGTCATTCCTCCGGAATACAGATGCTGGCAATGTGCAGACAGATCCCAGTTCATTAGGCCATGTAGGACAGAAGAGTTCCGTTCACAGACACGCAACGAAGGAGACGCTGATTTTTGTGCACAAGCAGCGGTGGACCATATGATACACACGTGTGCACGATAAGCACGGCCTTCCTATTCCATTGCTCCAATTTGAATGACATCACCTGCCTATTTTTCTCAGTCACAGTTGTAACAAAAATCCGCCCAAGCACGACGGCAATTCAGAAAACCGACTCGGCATACGGATGCAAGTCTGGGACATCACCGACGCACTGCAGTTGGTGCAACATGTAATTGCTCAAGGTTTCAAACATGATTCAGCAAGTGGGAAATCTGCTGTGCAGATGTCACGGGTCGAGGCCAAGGACACCGTGGCAGGAGACACACCCAAAACCCAGCGATGAAACAGAAAGACCCTGCGGAACGCTGTGGAACTCGTGGCAAAAACTAGCACTACTCATGCCTAAAAATAAAAGAACACTTGAGGCAAGAGCACTGACGACAAAAGCGCCCGGTGAAGACCATACGGAGGCCATTACAAATGCACGTTCTGGCATCCATAATTACATTACGGATCACTGACAAAGAACACCCCTGCTGAAGAACATACGGATGCCATTACAAATGCACGTTCTGGCTTCCGCAATGCCATTATGGATGCCATTATGCAATGCCATTATGGATTACAGATTCCAGAACGTGCAGTTGTGTTCTTTGCCAGGCACAACTGCACATTCTGGAATCTGTATTTCCATTATGGAGCACTGACGAAGAACGCGCCCGGTGAAGAATATGTGGATGCCATTATGAATGCACGTTCTGGCTTCTGTAATGCCATTAGGGATGCCAGAACCATGCATCTGTTAAAGAATATACGAATTTCATTACAGATGCCAGAACCCTGTGCCTGGCGAAGAACATAAGCGATGCCAGAACCACCCGACGATGCCGGGGAGAACTGTGTCACCTTCGCTACTCGAGGTGCGGTACATTGCACGGCCACTTTCGTATAGCTCTTGCTCAGAGTCGAGCTCGGGAGACCTGCGAGACGGCCACAGCAGTATGAGGCAACACACGAGCAAGGGGCACGAGACACGGAGGATGCGGGAGGGGGCGGGGGGGACGGATGACTAGACGACACACTTCGCTGCGGCCGTTGCCTCGTGTCCCAAAAAAAGTGACGGAAGCAGTAGAGAAGCTGAGGGACCACATAGCCAAAAGTCAATACGAGGACGCGTGCCGAAACAGTGGTGCCAAGATGGTGGAAGAGAAGCGAAGTGGACAACAGCTACGATGGTATAGATAAAGGTGAAACAGGCAGCAGCCCATGACCGGGCTTCAGTTGAACTGAAGAAGTGGTGTCTCGTTAGCCCGAGATCCGTAACACCATCTGCATTTTCATTTCCGTATTGGTGCTCAAACCAAAAAATAATGTTTTTCTGTTCCTTAAAAGGAAAGAGATAAAGGGGATGGTGAGAAGGAAAGAATCAGCGGTATATATACATACAAAACACTCACACTGTTCACTTGCACACTGCTGTCTTTAAACGGATGACAAACAATACAAAAAAAAGAGGGGATAGATTTCTAAAACGAACTTTGCACTTCTAAGAGCACAGAAATGTAGAGAATAACGGAACAAGAGAAAGCAAGGTTCATCCCTGGCCCCACAAAAAAATAACAAAAGAGTAGGAAGGGATAGACGAGTAACGGCTGAACACGAGAACACCGCTTTGTGCAGCACTGACGAGGGACACGACAATCGCTCCACGTTGCACAATAATGTTACTGTCCTAGAGCAATGCAGCTGATAACGAGATAAAAGCAGAGGTGAGCACAATCTGCATGGTGACCAGCGTATAGACTGTACTGCCTCCGAGGGGTTTAAGCAGACCACACAAAAGTGTTATACATTGCAAAAGTGGGATTAAAATTTCAGTGTGCACACCATTACAGCGACGCATGAGCAACACCGCAGCAATGACACGTTCATTGCCGCTGCAATTAACGAGAAAAACAAAGGTCCGTTTGGGCTAAACAAAAAAAAAAAATTGTTCGTGCAAGACATCTGCAAGTTGTACACAAAGAGATCTGCAATGCTCTTGAAAGCTCGCGACACAGAATCTTCAGACGTTTGAAGACAAGCCTCTTGCCGTCAAAGCTGAATGCGGTGAAGAAGCTTTTGTTGCTGCAACGTTCCTCCTCCGCCACATTTGGTCAACACAGAATAAATCATGCGACGCGTTGTCAACAGATGGCACCACCACAGCATTTTGAAATACATGCAGTTCACTTCGCAAGTGGAACGAAGCGACAAGCACACCACACGTATGGGACAATCAGGGGTTGCCTACAAATCCTACTTCAGAAAAAGCAATGAACGCTCTTCTTCTTCTTAAATCTGGTAAAACGAAACACAGCCGTAACGCCGCACATAAGGCTTTCCCTCACTTTTTTTCTTCTTAAATGGCTTATAATGTCAGCAGCAGCTGGAGACCACGCAGTGTCAAGGTAGCCCTTTTCTGGTGGCCACTAAAAGAATACTTGCCAGAGTTCTGGACTAACCGGAAGTCTCCTAAAGACGGGGGCTTCCACCGACTTCCAAGCAGATGGTGCACTTCTATGCAAATCTGGAAGGATGACGACTCGCAGGATGCGAAGCCCACAGGAAGGTTCAGCTTACCCCAAATGTCGCAATGTGTGCCGGATTGTCTTTCTCCCACGCCATTGGCAAAGCTGCCTACTTGTAAAGAAGTATGGCCTACCCGCGATTTGGCACAGTAGCTCGACGGGCCTATTTACTACTGCGTACCGTCACGGCGATGTGCCTTGGCAAATGAAGCAATGTGGAACCCAGAAAAGCAGCGGCGTTCGCTGCATTTTTCTAGAATGTGGCGACACTGACACTGCGCGACGATTCACGAAGCAGACTAAAAAAAGATGCTGCAACAAGCCGTCATGACGTGAATTCTCATAAGAAAAAGCGTTGGCTATGTAAACTGCACTTTACAGTGCTGGCAAAGTTGTGACTCCTTCAGAGCCCTTCCAACCCCACTTTGTTTTCACCACAATGTGAACACCTAGAATAGCACAATTTCAGTTCGTGGCTGCTGGCTGTCCAAGGGTTCCCGAAGCAGACTCAGCTGCAAATGTCCCCAAACTTCAGTTCACAGTTGACCTACGTCCATCACCTCAACATGGCCTGAAGTTTACACTGTGCCAGCTTTTGGCAAGTGCTGCGCAAGCCGAAAATGGTGAGCAAGACTCCCGTTGCCACGACTCATCGACCCCGCCTCCGCGACAAAGTACACGGAAAGTTCTGGGCAGCACACCCCTTTCCTTTCACCGCTTAGCTCATGCTGTACACTTAGCTACTCAGAAGGCGCACCCAGGCAATACTTCCAGTGTGACACAGCCTCCGCACGAGAAGGCACCCGTGTCAAGCACTGCCCCGAGACATCATGCCTGTGCCAACAAACACTGAATCTGCGTTAGTGGCCATGCAAAGTGTCATTCAACCCGGGTGCGCGCTGAGAGAGGTCATAAAAGCTGTTCCTGTGAAAGGGATCCAAAAACATTTCTCTTGCTACATACGCCGACCGAGCAAAACGGCTATGCTGCTCTGCGTGGCACAGACCCAGCTTCAGTTGTAGCACCGAGCGATATTCGCTGGCAAAGAACCCGGTGACCATTCTCTGTAAAGCATAGAATGCAATCACAGGAGAGTGTGTGTTTGACCCACAGTTGTCCACGCATGACTCCCTTTGACACAAAGGCTGGCACGATAGCCCGAACTGTGGCTGAGCTTCGCCGCAAGAAATAAGGTTTGCGAAGTCAAATTTGGAAGGGTCTCGTGATTGAAGAGACTAGATGACCTGGTGGAGCCACACCCACAAGACCTGGCGTGAACCGGAGCTTTTCCAAGCTGCATTCTCTTGCCGATGACAGCAATTGTGGCCTGAAACTTCTCAGTTCGGGAGCGGCGACAAACACTAATGGCCGCAGCTGTGCTGCTGCCGAAATAGCATCTATTTGCACTGATCAATGTTTTTGGGAGGATGTTATGGGGGGGGGGGGGGGGAATAACTGGCCTGATGTCTCCTCTGAAAAATAATAAAAAAGCACGACAAAACGAAATGGGGGACATGCTACTGGTCCCAGCAACTGTCCGGGGGTCACTTCTAGCATCTTTCCTCACGCGTTTGTGAGATACCCACACTGAGGCGCTGGGCGAGCGTCCTTAGCTTGGGAGTCAACAAGCCACCTGCTTTCTGTTGCCACATTCGGAGTGGCCTGTGGAAAAGAGCACCTTGCACTGCTGGAAAAAAAAAAAAAAAAAAGACTCGGCAGGCCTGCTTGGTGGGCTCTTCGTGCCGCTTAGTCATAGCGTGACACAAATGGGACGAAAGAAACACCCGATGACCAGCGCTACACTCGCACTCACAGTTTCAAGGGGACGTTTCGTTAAGGGAAGTTTTATCGTTAATCGTCACGTGGTCGTCCTTTGTAATGGACGCCGTGTGCGAGTGCAGCGCTGCTTCTTCGTTAGGACCATTTTTGCCACGCTTCGACTCATGCAGCACAAAGAGCACCTTGGACCAGCTTTGCTAGACAGAATTTCAGATCACCACGCGGCGAGGGGGAGAACACACCCTCCCCCCTGCTTCCCACTTTTGGGGAGGCCTGCGCCGTGGGACAAGACTGTGACAGCCGCAGTGGCCTCTGCCCGGCGTGGACTCGTCGGGGGGAGAGCGCACTACGTGTGGTAGGGCACCACGTACGTGGCCGGGAAGTAGCCACGGCGCGAGCCGATCTCGCCCTCCCACCAGTTGGCGTCCGAGCGGTCGTGGACGTTGATGATATCGCCGCGGCGGAACTCCAGCTCCCCGTTCTCCTGGGGCTGGAAGTCGTACATGGCTTGCACGAGGCACTGCACAGAGTGGGGGGAAGGGAAAAGACGCGCCCACAGTCAGATGCTGTCGTGAATCCCGTGACACTTGATGCTACACAAGAACAGCGTGAACTTATCCTAAGTCCAGGGAACATTTAAAGGGGAACGTGAGTGGACAGCCATTTAGACGAGAGAAGAGTGAAATATAGATGAACACTTGCATGTGCTTATGTTGCTTAACCCTTTCCCTGGAACTAGCCCTAACCCTAACCCTGGAACTAGCATTTCTGGGCGCCACAGTTAAGCTACACTCAGAGCTCTGGCTACACTGATTAATTTTGCTGTGTTTTCTTTGGCTTCAACAGACGGCACGGTAAAGAATGTAAAAACGCGCTCAAAGAATGCATTTTGGTTGAGAAAGCACAAGGCTCTGGTAACAGGAATTTAAAAATGGCGTTCTTTGTGCGCGTGCCGGGAACAGCTTCGATCAGAAAAAGAGAAGGAGAAAAATGCACTTGTTTGCCAAAGTTTTGTGAAATTAAGGATATCAGTTCTCCTGCGAGTGTGGCAGCCAACGCACATAGCAGCATAGTTTCATTAAATCATCCGATTCAGATGACAACCGCGTCTCGACGTACATATCAGCAGTGGACACCATTAGATGTAAGCAAATACACACCGGCACCTCCAACGTCTGCTTTCACGCACTCACTGGTCCCTGCGCTTTATTTTTTTAAATTTCGAAGAGACATTTTCTGCATCAAAGACTGGATAGGGTTAGGGAACTTTCAGTAGTGCAGTGAAGCCAATCCTCCGCACATCTAAAAAAGATATTTCGCTTGTGTCTTGCCACTAAAGCGTCTTTAAATAGTTTCTTTAGTTGTTTCAAAGCACGTACAATCAAATAAGCCAATAAAAAAATTTGTACTTTTGTATCATTTTTGGCCAAAAAGCTTGGTAGGGAAAGGGTTAACCAAGAGTAGGGTAATAGGGTGGGTGTTTTTGTGTTTACACTACAAACAAGTAGGAATCCATAAGCATTGCAGAATTTAAATGAACTGTAATCACACTGTCTTATTCAGCAAACACATTTCGCTGATGTCCTAATCACACCTGACAAAGGTTCCGATTAACCTTTGTCTATTGGTAAGGTTGTGACATTCATTCGAAGTTACATGCAGAAAGGCACATAGCCCATCAAGGCGCAATTCAATGTACAAGCGACACCACAGTTCACACCCTTACCAGTACACACAGAGAGCTTTACCACTGCAACACTTAATGCAAGTCCGAGAGATACATACTGCACACATCTACACTGTCATACAGGTTTTCAGAATGTCAACTTGGTAGCAAAACATGCACCATACACTCAAACCTCAATATAACGAACACAGATATAACGAATTTTCGGATATAGCGAAGTTATCTTCATGTCAGATGTCACTTCGTTATAATGAGCTTTAAATGTATTTGGAATGCACCGGTGGACAATGATTGCCACACACACATTCACAACACAGGGGAAATTTTTTAGGCTGCACGCTTAGCCGTAACAAACAGTGGTATTCAAATGACAGTTCCTGTATTCTAGAGACTGTTTAGCTGATGGCCACAGGTGCCAGAAATGTGACATGACACACTTTAAATTAAGCACATAAGGAATGTGAGTATGCTATGGATGTGAATGGTTTTTAACTATCATGACGAGTGAGACCCATCACTGCGAAAGTATGCAACAGTTTCGCAGCTCGCGTGGCAGAGCCCACAATGTTAGAGTTTACACTGGTGCAGAGCACGAAATGAGCTGACTTGAAATGGCTACTTGGTTGAGTGACAGTCAGCAACATGTCCATTGTATCGTCCCATGCTACAGAAAACGATGCATGTCAGCATTGCAAGCTTTGTCACATGTATGTCACGTTTTTCTCTTTCATATCTCTGACAACTCTACATGGAAGCAGCCAGTGCAAAGTTTCACTTGCGGAAGACCGCACGACTTGTTTGCAAGCACCGCATGAAATGAGAAAAGAAAAGCTTAAAGGGACAGTTTAAATAATAGAAGAAAGACAGGCAGAAAGCTGCCAAACATAGCTTGCATGAATTTAACCCTGTAATGCCCAAAAGGCGTTCTGCCTTCAGAAAAATTGCGAAAAAACACTCACCATATTTACTCTTCTTGTAGAGTTCATTTTAAGGAAAAAAAGGGTGAAATTTTATTTCGATCATAACTTAATTACTCTTAATTAAAATTAATTAATTCATTTGATTAAATGAATAACTCAGTGTAACTTCATTATAACATGTTAAATATGCAATAATGGCTTTTCCATGAAGCTTTGACGGGCTTATTACCTCTTTTGAGGCATTATTTTTAATGTATCATATAGGATACACTGGGTTTTACAGGGTTTAAAAAGAAATTATAGCAATGATACACAGGAACAAGCCAGGCGCACAAAACAACAGAAGGGCAGAAATATATCGGCCTTTTGAATGCCACTGGCCAGCGCATGGCATCTCTTGCAAACAGCAGAATAAGAATTGGGCACATATTTGCTTGGCTCATAAAATATAAAGCACCCAAAGAATACCTGCATTAAAATGAAAAACACCTATATGGTATCTGCTCTGGGCAGCCAGTGTATGCCATCTCCCACTAGATTGTGAAAAGCAGAGCTAGCAGCAGAGTTGCCAAAACTGAAAGACTGAGCAAGCAGGCAATGCTGGTACTCAATGCTCGCTAATCTGTGCCCTTAAATGCTTCGCAGTCAATCAGAGGGGGCTAACTTTTGTAAACACTGCTGCATTACCAAGGCCACTTACACAGCCTATAATGCTGTACATCAGCCTTGACTCTGTAGAATGGGTTATTTGTGTGCAGAAAGAAAAAAAAAAAAATGGAAGGGCGAAATCGCATGGTGCTCCAATCATGATAATTCTGCAACGACGAATGTGGCGTTCTGTTGCGAAAGTGTCAAGCAAGCCCCATAGAGCACCAATTAGAAGGGTCATGAAACACCCCTTGGGCTTATTGAGGAGACGCATCCCGCAGAAAGCAGACACTGCTACGAACAGCTCAGCCAAATTTTACAGTTGTACGTGCCAGGGAAAGTTTATCAACGGCGCATGAAGTTGCAACTTTCTCAGGCATTCTCTTTTCACGCAGAGGCCCGTTATCACTCTTTTTGGTGGGTGGGGCACCTGCTGTTTGATGTCAAACAGATAGCCTGCTATTGGCCAATAGATGACATGAATAATAATAATTGTTGGGGTCTTCCTCCCCAAAACAACGATATGATTATGAGGGACGTCGTAGCGGAGGACTCCGGAAACTTCGACCATCTGGTGTTCTTTAACGTGCACCGACATCGCACAGTACACGGGCCTCTAGCATTTCGGTTCCATCGAAATGCGACTGCCGTAGCCGAGATCAAACCCGCGACCTTCGAGTCAGCAGCCAAGCTCCGTAACCACTACATCACCATGGCGGACAGCCGACATAGTTCAAGAATGGCGTTTGGATCAGATGCGCTTCTTGCAACAGGGTGCTGCCACGTGCTGACACCATGCTCCATAGTGTACTAACGTCACGCAGTAGCCCCACTCGCAGTCAACGTCATTATGTGTGTCGATGTAAGTCCTTTCTCTCTTGCCATCCCACACCTGTGTAGCTTCCAGCGCGCTCGTTGGGACGAGAGAAGACAAAAAAAAAAAAAAAAAAACGCTGCATGCGACAAATCCCCGTAACTCCGTTCATTCTTCTAAGATTTGAGAAATTTTGGAGGCAATTGCTTCGTGAGGCAACCAACTCTGATACTGAGGTAATTTGATGATTACTTAGAAAAGTGGTTCAGGACACCTTTAAATGGCAAACGTAGCCTCGCTTCGTGAGGCAACAAACTCCGATACTGAGGTCATTTGATGATTACTTGGAAAAGTGGTTCAGGACACTTTTAAATGGCAAATGTAGCCTCGCTTCGTGAAGCAACAAACTCCGATACTGAGGTCATTTGATGATTACTTAGAAAAGTGGTTCAGGACACTTTTAAATGGCAAATGTAGCCTCACTTCGTGAGGCAACAAACTCCGATACTGAGGTCATTTGATGATTACCTGGAAAAGTGGTTCAGGACACTTTTAAATGGCAAATGTAGCCTCGCTTCGTGAGGCAACAAACTCCGATACAGAGGTCATTTGATGATTACTTGGAAAAGTGGTTCAGGACACCTTTAAATGGCAAACGTAGCCTCGCTTCGTGAGGCAACAAACTCCGATACTGAGGTCATTTGATGATTACTTAGAAAAGTGGTTCAGGACACCTTTAAATGGCAAACGTAGCCTCGCTTCGTGAGGCAACAAACTCCGATACTGAGGTCATTTGATGATTACTTAGAAAAGTGGTTCAGGACACTTTTAAATGGCAAATGTAGCCTCGCTTCATGAGGCAAGTTGTAAATGTATCCCAAGTTGTATCGACATCACCTAAACTAAGTTGGAGGAGGGAGTTCTTTGCATAGGGAGTTCTTTGCATAGTCATGTGAAGTCAGCCCAGTCACACTGCTCCTTCATTTGGTGAATTTGCAACGAGGCAAAGATGCCACAGGCACCTCTCCATAACCATGCTGCTGAACACCACTAGCTGCCACAAATTTGTAGTCGTCCTTCTTGAAGTTCGCAGTGGTAACGTAAGAACTGGGCAGAAACACGTGGCAGCTGTCTTCTCTAGCTTCGAGGCGGTGCTGGTTGGGCGACAGCCCAGAGTGATGAGGGCACGGTCTCGAAACGCCCGCAGTGTGTTAGACCCAGTCACTGCATGAAGTCTCGGTGCTTCACCATACCTTCGGCAGTGCAGCGACTTTTAAGAGAAAGTTCGAAGAGGCCCGCAACAATCACAGCCTATCGAGAAACACTGCTAATGAATGATCGGGTTTCCCATCTCGGCATAATGACTTATCCCCCAAAGACATCCATTAGGAAGGCCAGAAACCGACGAAGGTGGTGACATCTTGAAAGGCACCACTGTTGGTAAGCAGTACATTCATTGCAATATGCATTCTTGAGTTATGTTGATGTACTATTACTATGTCACTGCTGCGATCGCCAATGCGGGGGTCTGCGGCTTCGTCAAGCTGTCTAAATGACAGTTCTTTTTTGTCCGCCCCTTCGTCTCATTTACTATAATGATGCGAAAATAAACGTCACTGTCACCTACCAAAGGCTTCACAGGTTCTCGATGTCGTTGAGAGAAACAGCCACGAAAGTTTGTTTCCAAGGCTTTACAAGAACAGCATCTTAGTGTGAGCTCCCAGGTGTTGATCATAGGAGCAGTGCATGGCCCAATATTGTAGTGACTTGCTTGAGTCTGGGAAGAAAGCCTTCTTTGGGCTTCTGAATGGCTTGGAGTTTATTTCAGATGGCTTGGCTTGTCTTGGAAGAGCATTGTAAGAACCATGAACTGTTCTGCTACAAATCAGCTCCACAGAACGTCGATGACATAACTGCCTTAGTCACTCACGTCAGCACCACAGGCTTCAAAGTATATTTCGAGACTAACGTGGCCACGGGGCTGACTATTTGCAGTGTTTGAACACACAAAAGGAGCTGAGCACCAAGTCTATATGTAACCACTGCAGCCAGAGACCAAACAGAGCGATGTTTACTCATTGGCTCGGCCCCAAAAACAAGACGAAGGGAGTTTCGAACATCCCACGTGGTAGCTCCTCCACTCCACAACTTCGCCATCTTGAAAGTGTCAGCTTAACAACCATGTTCAAAAGCATAGATGACCAGGATAAGTTCAAGTGCAGCCTAAGATGCTTACGTCTACCCCACCAAGGGTGAACCGAAAGCTTCAGACGTGCCACTGTTACCAATGACATTCAAGTGTACCTGCAACTTTTAAATCTCTGGGTGCTTTGTCCAGTGAACGGCAGTTGTGGTTTTCGATTGACCACAGCCAAAATTGCCACAGGCCAGAGTGCCTATTACAGATTGGATTGCACGTAGAAAGACCAGTCTTGAGATGTTCACGAGCAGATGAACCGAAATTTAAGGAGTCTGCAAATGTTTCATTTGTCAGGTTGAGGCGGTAGTCATGGGACCTCGACGAATTTATTGCCCTATTGCACAGGACAGCGCTGGGCTCTGGCTGTAATCGTGCTGGTGACACATTATCTTTCAGAGCAAAATACTAATGCCAGAAAGTAGACAAGTCCCTTCGGCAGTAGTTTCTTTCCGCGCCATTGATAGGCAATATTCAAAGTGTACGGCGCCATCTGTCGACAAGCTCATAAGCTCGATCCACCATGTTTTTGCTGGGCGCAAAAATGAAACCAGTAGCATATAGCAGCCTTTCAGGTGCTAGCTGCTGGTTTTTTATCTCTGTCCTGCGATGACTTCCCAATGCTTCTTGCACTGTTCAGGCAACGAGGGATAACATTAATTTTAATCGAATTTATCAGTTACCTGAACAAAGAAAAAGAAAGTACCGACGCGAACTTGTTTCGTCAACAACATTAGCAGTGTGCTTGGGTTCGGAAATGACTGGTGCGCGCGAAGGCGCTCTTCAACCTCAGTTCTTATTTCTCTGTGCAATTTCATTGCTCGCCTGCAACATAAGCTAGACGCACAGAACAAAATTACCATATATGCATTTTTAAACAGACGGTCGATGTCGCACACGCGTGAAAGAGCATGATTAACGCATATAAACGTGTGTAAGCAGTGCCACAGATGCTGCTGCGCATCTGCGTAAAATCAGTGCCGCCACAGACTCGAGTGGCGCGAAGGTCCCAACAGGGATCTCTTTGCAAGCTTTGCAAGGCAGTGTGTGCCGAAGTACACAGTCCGCATGCTGCGTCTGCCCTTCGCTTCACACTTCCTCATCTGTCCAGTTTTGATTTTATTTTGCTTTCTTAGGTCAGCATGCTCTGCGAACACGGAGCTAAGAGTTACCGAGCCGTACAGTAGATGGAGCTGATTGTTCGGTAGATCATCGCACTCATCTTTCCGCTTATCGCGGGCCCTCGTATGCTGTTCACAATAGTGCACGGTAATGCAACACCACCATGGGATGCGAAAGAACGCAACATTTAAAAGAAGATATGTCAATGAACGCACACGCATAAGTGTTCAAGAAAACCAGAACGACAATATTAACTCCGCGCGATAAATTACTACCACATACTACCACAAGGCGTTATAAACAACCAGTGTGCAGTAAAAGAGCATTACTCAAGCCACTATCTTTGTATACAGTTGAAACGTGTGATCAGTATTTTGTGTTTGCTTTGCGGTGCACCGCTTATGTACACGTCCATGCCTTGTTTATTTTGAAAAAAACTATGACACATGCTATTGCGAAGGATGTAGAGACACCTGCGGCTGAAGAAATTAGCCAAGGAAAGCAGCACAGTGTTGCACATGTCGCGCAAGAACAACGTGGTGTCGAGACCTGACGACTGTTTATGACGCGTGCATAAAATAGCAGTGGGAAATACAATGTTTTTCCCACTGCTGTAGAAGATGTATTGCCGTGCAAGGTTATCTTAGAAGTTTGACAGTCACATCTCCTCAGCCACGAACACTCTTCTTGAATGCCTACCTCAGATCGGAAGCGCACACCACTAGAGAACAGCAGTGCGGCCTTGCGAAGCGGTGTGCCTCTTGCAGCTGCTGCCTGGATGAGTTTTTAAGCGCGCAGAACTCCGATATTGTGTTCTTGTCGATTTGTGGCAGCATAGTGAGGTCCGCTGACCGTTTGGTGCTGGATGATGAAAGAAACGACCGCATTTTTCTTGGTCCGAAAACTTCGCCAACGACTGCGGCTCAGCCTCTCCGTGGCCTCTCCTTATGGAGGCGCTAGCAGACGATTCCGCGACGGCGCCCAACAAAAAAATGGTGGATGCACCCAGTGTTGCCGGAGCACCAAGCCTTATGAATATGCCCTATAGCGTACCCATTTCAGATCTTGCCAAGTCACAGTAGTGTCGCAGAGGCCCCCAGAAAAGTGAGGGAAAACAAATAACTCTGGCTTTTAAAAAAATCGGGCCTAATAATAATATCTGGGGTTTAACGTCCCAAAACCACGCTATGATTATGAGAGACGCCGTAGTGGAGGGCTCCGGAAATTTCGACCACCTGGGGTTCTTTAACGTGCACCTAAATCTTAGTACACGGGCCTCAGACATTTTCGCCTCCATCGAAAATGCAGCCGCCGCGGCCGGGATTCGATCCCGCGACCTTCGGGTAAAAATCGGGCCTATAAAAATCGTCCAGTGTACTGTACACTTCGCAAGTACTACCATGCTTATGATGGCAATCGTAGCCAGTGCCAAGCCAGAGAGACAAACAAAACAAAAGCAATACAAACTGCTGCAGCTCTTTCTGATGAAATGACTCAACGAGCCATTTTTGCATCTGCTTAGCCAAGCAGCTAAATGCCAGCAAGACAGGATGTTGGTCCGCGTATTTGCTGATCCCAAATTTGGGATCATGTCTGAAACATGTCTTCTGTCATGTCTGAAACATGCATGTCTGAAACCGAACTTCTGTAAGTTTGTGACATAGCTTGAAAAGCAGTCATCAGCACCTCCAAAATCGGCAAGAAAAGCTTCCTGCGATGCAAGCAAAGAATGGGCAATTCAGCGAGAGATGCCTGTTGGAAAATGTTCATTGTGGCCTGAACGATGCTGTTAAGGCATTTTAGGTCTTAAAAAACCAGGCTCCCAATGAGAAAAGATTTGGGAGCCCTAGAATTATAGGAAAAATGGGGGCAAGCGAAGCTTGACGTGTGTGTGCGTGCCTGACGTACTACTTTTCTTTTTTTCTACAGCACTGCGCTATGCTCCCTCCCAATTGTTTCCTTCCTCCATGCCAGGGACTGGACCGTCATCCAAGTATACTTAGCAGCGCAACACTTCAGTTGCTACAGGCAACAACGACAACGATGCATTCACATCCAGGCAACATCAAAATGCGGCAACGTGAAATGACAAGTTGCCTCGATAAACTCAATAAAAGATCAGATCGTTGTATCGGGAACAGCTGATCGCCAACAAGCCCCCGAGTGAGAGGGCATCAATTACTGGAAACCGATGCCTACAAATATACGTTACCAGCCCACCTTTGAGGCCCGTATTTCTTTGTGCTTGTGGGCGCTGTTTTTTTTTTTTTTGTGGTCACACCTACAACGCTGACGACACTTGCGAGGCAACACAAGCTTCGCTTGAAAACAGGTTGCTGAGATTGAATCGGTCATTAAATGAACAGTTGTGGCTTCTAAGACTAAGGCCCTCCTTGGAATCTGGCCGAGACCGGTGGCTCTCGGCAATCTGAAGCCACGAGGCCAAGCGGCAGTGGATCAGAAAGAAACGAAGCACACAAACATGGCGACAAAAAGGAGTAGCTATGAGAAGCAGACGAAGCTTCAGAGCACACTGCACAGCTTTGCCAGGTCACTCGAAAGAACAGATGCCGCTGTGTGGCCAAGATGAGTGCAAGACGGACAAAAACGTAACGCAGGTGACAGTCCTTCGTTGAAAAGAAAAGTGGCCTTCTTGCGAAACAAAACACAAGAGAAAGCAAGGTCTTCGGCACCAGCCAAGCGTACAGCAAGCAGTTGTCCGGCAGCAGAAGTCGTCGACTGGCGAGGCACAGAGCGTAAATACCTGGCTCTTATCTTCCCGTCCGCCAGCTCCGAGCTGAGCTGTCTGGCTGGCGTTGTTTCCTGTGGGAAGCTTGAGCGGTGTCAGTACACGCTGGTGCCTCGGCTGAGGTTGAACCCCGGGTGTAGTCTCCTGTGCGTGGTGCCCCGTATTGGGGTGGGAGTCAGCACTGCCTACTCCGCTTTGGGGTAATGACTGGATGTACATGTACTACCGCGTCGTTTTCAACGGTTTTCAACAGATACCGTGCTTGCTCTCATTGAATTCGCTGATAGACCGACACTCAGCCGAGGCCTTGCGCGGCAGCGGTGCCTCGGGTTCAGCTGAGCATCAACTTGTTAACCTGCTAAAGCTTCGACTTCGTAGTTAAGCCCATGAGGTAAGTCCGAGTTCCGTTATAGGCTAAGTTCACCTTAGCCTCACCACAAACAAACAAACATGTAATAAAATATACAATCTCCGCTGTTTTACGTGCCCAGACAATGATATCATTATGAGGCATGCCGTAGTGGAAGGCTCCGGATAATATCAACCACCTCAGCTTCATTAATGCGCCACCTGGGGTTCTTTAATGCTGGTAAAACCTTGAAACGAAATGCTGTCAGGGAGCATGAAATGGTTATATTAGCATCACCAGTGGGTTTTACGAATCTGTGCCATCTAGAGCTCCGCCTGTTCAATTCACGTCATGCTCATCGGGCAAAAATGCGTGCCCTGGTTAAGTGCCTCTGTCAAGAGGGCAACAACGAAAGTGAGTCTTGTTAAAAGTGACAGGCGCGCAGCCCGGTGCAACGATCCTCACCTCTTCTGGGTGCATGTCACGGAGCTTGATGTCCTGGGAGCGGCTGACTGAGGCCGAGCGGTGGTACTCAACCAGCTCGTTGAGCGAGGCAAACTTCACCACCCACAAGAAGAATTTGCCCATCGTGTCTCGTAGCACCTGAGCACAGTGATACACATAGGTTGGGCAAAATACCACATATCCACGCATTCCATATCCACACACGTATCCATGCAGTGCGACTGCCATTTAATCATTAACGGATGTTCTTTGTTTACAAATTACATGACAGAAAAAAGATCGCCTCACCGTCCTGAGGCACGTACACAAAAGAAACGCACAAGTGGCACACTTGAAGCCATAAGTTGTGAAACCAGTTTGCACCAGTCTTGCAGGCCTTCAACAACTGACTTCTGTCAATCATGTAACCAAAATTTTAAATTGTGACAATAAGGAAACAGAAACATTGATGGCCAGAGTGCAGAGGGGGTACTGATACGTTGATAATGCACCAATGCTCTAGCTATCCAATGCTTAAATCAGCAAATGGTGCCACAACATAGCTTCGACTCTATTACTGATTCTAATACTAACACTACTTCTTCTAATCTAACCTACTACTCACCTACTGCTTCTAATACTACTGCTCTACCACTCTACTCTAGCTATTCAAATTTGAGTAGTTTTTCTACTCCAGTTGTCCACATGGACAGGCTCATACCAGACTACCTCATTGCAAACGTGAACCAACTAGAACACCCAACAAGTGCCCCAGGACTTCTAGATGCTACTTTCAAGTACTAACAAAGGCCAACGAACCTTGAAGTGCTGGACGCCATCACCACAGCGGACCGAGAGGGAAAAGTCACCGGGCGAGCTCTCGCTGACGCGAATCAAGAAGGCTCCCTCGTGCTTGTTTGACAGCAGCTTCTCTGCGTCGGCTCGCGTGATGCGTCCATAATACCAGCTGCGCAGAAGAAACACAAAAACACAAATGTCAGCCACACCAAGTAAAGAATTTGATTAAAAGAACTGCCCTGACTCAAATGAGCAACTGATTTTCTCTTTCAGGAGCTCTGTGTGAGCGATGATAGTAGCCAGGCACTGCGGTGATGGAATTGTAACACAAAAAGTAGCACCAGATGTGTTTTTGCGTGGCAGTTACTCCGGATAAGTGGATCCGAATATGATATGCTTTATGTATGACACAGTGAATTGTCAGGTGGGTTGATAGATGTTATTCAAAAGGAAAAATGTTGGCATGAATAAAGCACAGCATGATTAGGACACAACAAGCGCTTAATCACAAGTAGTTTGTTTATAGTTGTGTGCCCTCCAAGATAAAGATATCGGATGAAGAAACTGTGTCCAGAATTTACCCAGTTTTCTCAGCTAAACAGCAATCCACGCAAAGAGGGGGAGAAAGTGAAAGAGAGCTTCGCATAGGACAAATGGCTTTGGATCCATGCTTTTTTTTTGTTTTTACTACGATGGCTTCTATGTGCACAAACCAACTTGCCCAAGAAAAACATTAAAAGCACTTATTAGTCCATAGCGGGACCCTGCAAGCTCAGAGATTCCCAAAATTAGGAAACGATTCTTCACGGTGAGCTGGCGATGTGTGTTAAACCTCCAAAACAGTGAGCTGACTAAACACAATAAATGTAAGAACACAATGCTGTCCGCTGCCACGCACGACAGACTTGCTGCCAAGTGTGAATGGCCATGCTACGAGCGAGTTTCAACGTGACATCTTCAAGAAAGACCACATGCACACTCACTCGTGCTTCTTCATTTCAATGTAGTTGCTAGGAATGAGGCCCTCCTTGGAATCCAGCTCGGCCCGGTACCAGTTCATGTCGTCCTCCATGTTCAGCACCTGCAAACAGCAGCACGCATTGCGTGTCTTTAGCCAACTATACTTGCGACTACAAGCTGTGTTAAGGGGGAAAAAAAAAAGAGAAGGCCACAGAGCTAGACAATGATTCTAAACATCGCTGTAAAGAACGTTGCTCACATTGTCAAAACAGCTATCTTGACATAGCTTTTGTAACATTTTGTAATCTTTGCAAGAACACGTGTTTTTGGCTATTGATGTCGGAACACGTGGTACTAGGTCATGGTTTAAAATAGTGTGCGTTCTGCCTAATAAAGTTAGTTGTGAGATGTGTGGTGTGTATTACTTCTTGTGTCCTCGCTTTCGCGCTGCCCATTTCAAAATGCACTGTCAAAATCAACATAGGTCGCTTGCTTAGTTCATGGGGGTTTAACATCCCAAAGCAACTCCGGCTATACAGAGACGCCGTAGTGGAGGGTTCGGGATAATTTCGACCGGCTGGGTTTCTTTTAACGTCCCCTGAAATCGCACAGCACACAAGCCTCTACCATTGCACCTCCATCAAAATGAGACTGCCACAGGCGGGATCGAAACCCTCGTCTTACGGGTCAGCAGCTGAGCACGGTAACTACTGAGCCGCACCGCGGTGGCTCACTTACACAACTGGAACGCAGCAAATGTCAAGGGTCAAACGAAAATAGAGTCCCATCAACTACATGAGAGAAGGATACATAGATTCCTGTGAAAAGAACTATTGTTGTAGTCGTAGTAAGTCAAAAGGGGTCTCACATTCGAATACTATTTTTTTAGACGGTGTCCTTATTATAAAGCCAACAACAACAACAACAACAACAACAATAATAATAAGCCCCCCCCCCCCCCTCCCGGCTACGCCAGTGCCTGGAAGAAATCGACCCCATCATATGCATGTGCGTGCGTGTCTATACGCACAGAAAATTATCGGGGGGGGGGGGCAGTGTCTAACACCTCCCCCAACAAACCCACTGGCTACGTCCTCTGGCCACGCCTTCCAATCCCATCAGGAACGTGACCGCGGGATTCAAACCCGCCACCTCGCGATATCGCCACCGTGGCAGGCATATATTTCTCATTATAAACGGATCCCACGCGAAATGAGGTAGGCGGGCTGGAAGGGCGAGACACATTTTTTATTTTTATTTTTTTCATAAGTCGGCTTTAGGTTAGCCCAGCGCAGCGCAGACGTCTAAGCTCGCGCCCGAGAAAGGGGAGAGAGAGAACGGAGTCCCAGTTCTCTAGATTCCGAACCACCCGCGGGCCGGCCGGCCGGCTGCCGGCGCCGCGACTTCCCGAAGTGGCGCTTTATTTTTAGCCCAGAAGCAAGGCTCATCACTTGCTCGAGCCGGTGGGAAGAACAGAAAAGAAACGAACGCCCCACAGACGAGAAGAAACAAGCCGCTCCAAGAAAGAAAGAAATAGAAATAAAACGACGCTAAGAAAAGAATCTTCGCCGCGACCCGCAAAGCCGGCGGCTGACACGAGGAAAAGGGTCTTTTCGGACGGCGCGGCTACCTACCAACCTAGCTAACGAGAAAAAAGAAGCGAGCCCCCCAATCAATACGCTACCTCTCGAGCAGGAGGAGTAGGTCGCGACGGCTGATCGGTGCAACCGGTGGATTCGCCAGACACGCCCAGCGATGCCTCCCCTACCGCGGTTGTACGCAGGCTCGACGGTTAAAGAGACGCTAAAGTCAAACGATGGCTCGGTTTAGATTGTTAAATTTTACTCTGAAAACGCTGATGTCGTTAATTTTTTTCCATTCTAGCTTTCATAATAGAACAGAAAAATCAAGGTCAAAATCTCATTTTGAAATTTCGCGCTGAAATCTTCGCGCGCGACGTCACGAATTTCGAAGTTCATTTTTCCTATTTCGGCGACATTGGTCTAACGAAATTTTCTGACACTCGGCAAGTCTCTGCCCCCCCCCCCCCCCTTAGAGGAAAATTTACTTCATGTTTATCGATTAGGAACGACGGAGGTCATAGTAGACGCCGTCAAAATCTATGACGTCATGGCGATTGGTGAGAGAACTTCAAGGTGGCGTCGCCACCCGCATTCTATTTTTGCGCGTTTTCTCGCTTACCAAGCGTCTTCTCGCGGTAAGCGTGGTGCTTTTGGTATCGTGAAAGGGTAACCGAATATGGTAGTACCTTCGGCAAAGTGATCATATGCAACAGTAGTTCACTTCTACGGTTGCAACAGCGGTAAATAAACGAAAAGTGATTTATCAAAGCGCCAAGTTTCGTGATAATGGAGTGAACAAAATGCTAACATAGCACGCATCATAACGCGGCCGCCAATGCTGAGAACCGAACAGGCGACCTCGACGCAGCCGACGAACGACGTATCGGAAAACGGCAACTGCTCAGACTGGCATTATGCCGCGTTGAAAATTCAACCGAAACTTGTTGGATGGCGGCTGCTGACATGACCACAAACGACAGTAATGGAAGACAATAGTCTACTTGAACAAAGAAATTTTGGCCTGTCAGTCTGTCGCACGATTCAGCCACCCGGCCAAAGTTTAAGCACCACTGGTCGCTGCGTTCATACTTGTGAACACTGTCGATCAAAAAGCAAATATTACGCATATCTGAGGCACAACATCAATACGTAAGTATTAGGTGGTGTGTTCCTTTACTAGAAAATACATAGATGCGTAATTCTAAAGACCCTAGTGTTTCTTAGGCTGCGCTGAAAATGCTAGTATTTCTTAGGCTGCGCTGAAACGGCCGGCAGAAGACTATCGTCTTTCGACGACATTTGCAGCGAAGCATGCAGATACGCGGCCAATTTTTTTCTAATGCGCTCGTGTCACGCGCGGCAATCTACACGGAATGCTTTTAAAAAGCGGTTGGCCAGCAATCAGGAAGAAACGGCGTTCTGGGCAATTGCGACTCGCACCCCAGAAGTGGTCGCGTTTAACTAAAAGGACGGACACTTTGAAGTACGGCTAGTTTCAATTAAAATTTGTTTTTCATTGTTTTCGTTCTCAGGGATGGAACATAAAAAACGGGATGGCCAAACGTAGCCACTGCTCGGCGCGATGGAGAGACGTTTCGGAAATGCGGTCTGTGCTGTTAATTTAACGCCCAAACGACGACGAAATTGCATTCGCCGCCATTTCAATCGCTGCTGTCGCGAGTAATCCTCGCAAAAAAATAGACTTCGCCAGAGCGTTTTCCCGCTACACAGATCGGCGGAAATATTACGTGTCCTTCCGAAAGCAACGCGGAACTTCTCGGACTTGCCTTTTTTTTTGCGTTACAGCAGTTTCCCAATTTATCTACGCAGTACTTGCGACAGTCGTGCTCGCTGCTGCGTGAGTTCACGTTCGTTCAGCTGCATTTTTAATAAGTACTCTATAGAATACCGCCTAGATTGGTGTTACGCCTACACCGCATTCTCGCATATTTCTGGTTCTTAGTCTGTCCTTATGTGTTATAATTAGTTTTTCAAGTGTTATGTTAGTAATATCGGTGCCACACGGTTGCCTGATCGCAATTCAGCGCGATTGGGATACAATTTAGAAGCAGTGATTGGCTGCCTTTTGCAGTTTGTGTAAACGAGCCAATCACGATAAAGAAATTAGATTCGGATCAGGGCTGATCGCGATCATAAGTGACCGTGTGACACCGGTATAGAATATTTGTTTGTATAGTATAACTACTGCTTAGCTATTTGACGAGCTCTTTTTCATAATTACATTTGAATGAATCCCAACTAGCCTTAGGCTAGATTTCTGACGCACTTCTACAACTATTACGTTCTTGTAAATTGTTTGATGTCAATAACTTTAGATTCAGTTCAAATCCCAGGTGAATCCGAAAGTGCGTTCCTTCAACACAAGCTTGTTCGCACGTGTTCATAGCGAAAAAAACAGCGCGATAAAAACACGACACGTCCTCATCAGTCTTTGCGTTTTTGTCACGCCGTTTTTTCACTATGACCACCTCGGTGTTCCAGGACACCACCTAGACCGGTGTTCAGTGAACACCGGTTAAACTGAAAAGGTGTCGTCCGACACCACAAATAGGGTGTTCTGTAAGTCCATTTTCGTGTTCATTTTTTCCCGATATTAGAGACGAAGCTAACAGCATAATATATATATATATATATATATATATATATATATATATATATATATATAGCCCGATAGGGTAGAAATAACTCCGTCGTTGGCAGCTTGCGCAAAGGGAGTCAATCGCGATCGAGAAATTCAATCCTGATCGAGCTTGATCGGGATCGACATTGAACCGCGTGACGCCCGTACGAAATGTGCGAGAAAATGTCAGATAGAACGGCGGGGCAGCCGCAAGACCGCCGTTCATCAGCCGTACATCTTTACCGCGGAGAGTCCGGTTTTTGCGTAGGAATACCATGTTGACATTGGTACGAGTACAGTGTACTAGAATAGGCACTACAGTGTACCTCCTTCTAGTACACTGCAGTCCGAGTGGCTGCGCCAAACAAACGCAGTCAGATGGAAGGAGGTTTTGTTTTTCTCGACCAATGCTGATAATCGGCTTTTGTGGGCGTGACACAGCAACTAGCAAGCGTGTTGCGCGTTCTTTCTGCTCTCCTTTCAACCGCTTTGCAGCAGCTCTGGGAGCAGCAAAATTGAATTTTCGAAGCAGATAGATTGCCTTTCGGAGCACCTCAGTAAAGCACGACATTTTAAAAAGATACATGTGCAATCTCTGTACTGATTCTCCCCCGACCCCCTTTGAAAGCTTTCTGCACCTAGCGTGGTTTTGCACTTTACGTGACGTCACGATGACGTCGTCACGTCATGATCTTTTGCATCAAGGGCGAGACAGACGGTACGATTTTTCATGCGATTCGACGTCCGACACGGCGAAGGAGAAACCGGAATGGTGACCTTTCATAGCATCGTACAGCCACCATTCCCTCTCCCCCACCGCGGCGTCGGCCGTCGGATCGCATTGATGAGGCACCTAAGGCCTTCGCCCAAAACTTGTACTTTATTCAAAAGTGTAGAACTGTATTAGCAACCAATGCATGCCTATGCTCAAGTATCATAACATCTTGTATTTCTTGATAATAAAAGTTCTTCGACACTACCTAGTCTAAATTTAAGCCTTAATTTTAACACTGCGAGGAAACCAAACAAAGCAAGAACATTAGTATTGTTGCATTTCAAGCACCAGTGTGCAAAGACACTGACGAGGCATGTTTCGAAAAATCTGTAGTGCTCCGAAGCACAGGGCTTTTGATAAGCACCCCTTCACTGTCGCGCTGTTTCTTTGCATTCTCGGCGTGCTTTTGGGAGATTGATGGCACATGATACCATGCCACGAACAATGCAAACACTGCACGGTGAAAAAAAAAAAAAAAACCGTTAGGCTTGTGTGCTGGCCGACACGAGAAAGATGTCTCAGTTGCCGTCCATCTTGTTCGGCACATAAACCAGCACAACCAAACATGCACCGCGTGAGCTGGCTGACTGTACTAAAATGGATCTGACTGAATCGGTTACACCGCTCTGCAGTTACCGGTGGCGACTGCTCAGTTGCCACTGATGATGTTAACTGCTAGTTTAGCAATCATCCTCAAAAGTGTCGTTTTGAAGCAGGCGCGTGGTTTAGAGCAGAATGCAGCAGCGCTTCCATCCTCGAGTTACAGTGTTTTAAGTGTCTCGTGGTCACGCAGTGGTCTATTCAGGCCCAAAACAAGGCTAACAATGCCCAAAACCAGCGCGAAATAAACCAACAAAGTCTAAAATAATATAAGCTACAGAAATAACCGAGAATTAATCGCAATAATTTAACCTAAAATCGCGAAAAACGCTTCCGAAGCGCCCGGCTGATAGCCGCGCCTCGCAAGAGAGGGCGCCACCACCTCGGAAAGCGCGCGATTGCCGAGGGAAACGCTGGGTTGGTTGCCCGTGCCACGCCCTTCTTCAGGTTTCACGGTACAGGAGTTGCATTCAGCGCAGGGTTTAGAACTACACCAAGACCTACACACAAGGACGACATTAGCGCTGGATTTATAACTACACCAATACCAGTAGTGCACCCAGAAATGTTTTCCTCGTTGCGTGCCGTGCAACACCGTTCCGTGAAGGTCTCACGGGGCGTACCAATAACGAAGGAATGCAAATCGCAGCTTTGTCACCGAGTAAACAAGTGCTACATTCAAAGAAAAAAGAAAAAGGCGGTTGGGGGTCTGGCTTTCTTCCTCAAGGTCCTAAAACACAGAAGAGACGAAGGGCAGCTAGGCAACGCGACACTTCCTAAGAATTAAAGCGGGCCAGCCATCTCGAAGGCGACGTCGTGTCGAGATAGCCTCTCGCGTCGGTCAAAGATTTCGACGAACACGACACTTCCGAAAACAAGACGAAAACTAAAAGAAAGAACAAGACCGTGTATTTTCTTTTTTTGTTCTTTCTGAACTTCTGCACCGAGGTCAGCCGGTCCCTCCGATCTGCAAAAACAAGTTCTTAGCTCTCTCGCGCCGGTTTTCAGCGCTCTTTTTTGTAAGAATGCCGAGGACTGGTTTCCCGTAAGCTACTTAATGTAGAAATAGCTTTGGCAAGATTGTACAACATGATTTCGGGACATGACGACAGTAACAACAACAAGGTACCAGAAGAAGACAGAACGCCATCACCATCAACCTGGCTGCTGATTGGTCCTATGCTTGCTTCGGCCACGTTATCCCCGCAAACTTCGTAATATCATATCTGCCCACCTAACTTTCTGCGCCAGCTTACGGCCAGCTGTAACAGACAAAGCGCCAGCTTACAATCAAAAGCTCAGCTGAAGATTACCCAGCGCACTACACACTTGCGCCCCCAATGACTAAACACGAAAAAAAAAAAAAAGTCGTGTAATAGGAAACAAGAAAAACGGAGTTGTACAATGCTTACGCACAGCTCAAACGTAATCATGAAACAGCTAAATCGATCTCATTTGTTTGCAGGACGATTGAAGGCTTGTTGACGCGCGTGGAACCCCAAATTTTTGAAGCCTCAAGAATTTCACGAGTAAATTAAAGCTGTTCTCTGTGACGGTTCACGATCGTGCAACGTTTGAAAACTGGCAAGCAACCGCTGTTGCGATGATCAAGCGTCAGTTGTAAAATTACAGGACTGAGCTAGTTGGAAAGTATCTTTTGACTAGTTGTAAGTGAGCGCTGCCTTGCCAACACCTTCCGATCCCCCGTTTTCTGCGCCGTTGAATCCGAAAATCACCCCGTAAGTTAACGAAACGTTCCTGAAAGGAAACGAACATGCCTGGGCCGACAATTTTATTAGCAAAAGGCGGCTACTTCAGTGCACGGACCTCCATCAAGACGAGAGCTTAGGTATAAAAGAAGAAACACCTCCAGTCAAGGAGATAAAAGACCACTTGTAGCCTGAAAGCTCTAGGTCAAAGACCCGGCAGTTCGGTTACTCGGGGTAAAACCCGCAAAAGGAGGCGTCGACTTATTAGACAGCTGGCATGTCCGGTCGAAAGCGAAACGAAGACCGGCAGCAGGTAGAGCGTAGCACGAAGTAGATAAAAAAAAAGAATAATAATAATAAAAAAAGAGATTCGTTGACTGGTGCGCAGGCGAAGCAACAAATCTCAGCTGCGGAGCGCCGTTACGGCGCGTTGAGAACGATCCCGGCCGTGTCGACCAAAGCAGCCGCGACGACGACAACACAAAAACAGAAAGCGTGTTTTTTATTTTCTTTTTCCTCCTCGAATTCGTAGCATCGTTTACGCGACGCAACGGGGCACGGCTACTTGTCTAGGAGCTACAACAAAAATAATAAAACGAAACCTCTCGCTGGGAGGGGTCCGGTCCAACAGCCGCTCTAGCTCTCTCCCTCCTGTATGAGGAGACTTGTCGCGACAGTCGCCGAATCATGCACTGAGGACAATAGTAGCGACGAGCGGGCGAAATCGAGCCAAATCAGAGCGTCGACAAAAAGGCTCTGGATGTCACGAGTACACGCTACGCGAGGAATGCAGTCTCCAGTTCAAAAGCAAGAAACGATGACTTGTTATGCTCTTTGAGAAAAGATTCTTCGCGACGACGCCACAGAGGGTTGCACACACCATTGACGAATAAAAAAAAAAAGGGACAGTTGCAAAAAAGCGCCCATCTTTTAGCCCCCGCAGGCCGACGAGTCTTCGTCGGCCCAGTTATCGCGGCGATAGAAAAAAGCCATTCACGTCATAGGTTCCGGAGGAAAACAAAAAAATACATAAAGGAAACCGAGAGAACAGCAGTCAGTGGAGCGGGCGAGATGGTCCCATCGGCAACAGCGACACAAGGGGAGGGTGAAGGGACATCAACAGGCACAGGCCGTAGCACACACATACACACACGGGTGTGATGCCGCTCATAAACGAGTCGAAAACGCGCTCGGCTGCACACCAACACAACAACCAAAAACACCGCTGCTGCCGAGAGCTGCTCGCTCGCGGCGGAAACCTCACCTTCAACACTTGGCCCTTGCGAAAGCTCAGCTCGTCGTCGGCCGTCGCCGTAAAGTCGTGCTTCGCTATGGCTTCCATGCTTTCACACGCCGACTAATCAGCCTGGCTCGCGAAAAAGAAGTCCTCCTATCTTGCGTCGGTAGCGCAAGGCCTAGCGATGTGCACCAGTTCCCCCCCGACGGGAACGCGAAAATCACGACCCCGTGCGACGGTCGCCTCTGCCTCGCTGGTGGAGTGCGTCTCTTCTTCTCGTTGAACTTATGCACAGAAAAGAACACTTCACCGACAGCACAAACGAGCACGTGCAGATTCCAACGACGTAATCCAAGCTGCACAAAACTTGCGACGATGTTGAAGAGGGAGAAATAGCAGCACACTCCTCCCTCGATCAACGCACACTTTTCATTTCGAGGAACACCGAACGCAGCAACAGCCACCGAGCGCGCAGGGATCACTGCGGATGAACACCTGTCTCGGTTGAAAGTAGGTCTGAGTCACACGCCGGCCTCAGCTGCACGCGGCCTATGCTAATATCAACGATGCAACGCACGTTTGCAAAAAGCACGCTTAATAGCTTGCTATAATTTGTTTGCACTAACTACGCGTGAGGGTTATGCAATTATGGCCAAGGGCACCACCAAGATATGCGGCACTATTTCGTGGCGCGGAAGCAGTAAGGATTTTGGACTTTGGGATCTCCCGAGATCATGTGCTCGAGGCTGCTCAAGGCCTTTCAAAACACAAACACGCGTATAACTTGTTCCAACTGCGTAAGAATGCGACTCAATCATTAGGTATTACCGTGCACACATATGCATGATTTGCAGCGTTTTTTTGTTTTTTCTAGGCACTTGCTTATTGATGCAATGGACAAATTTATGCAACACGTGCATAGAGGCTTCGGTAAAACACAACAAGAACAGCCTGTAGTGCAATGTACCGTTAGAAGAGCGCAACAAAAAGGAAATATAGATGCCTGAGCATTCATCAAAACTTAGCAAGCTTTATCGCATTTTACAAAAGAGTCAAACTGCAGTGCACGTTCCGTTGCACTCGTCTCTGTTCACGCTTCGCATGTACAGAGCTTCGATCAATTGTTTATTATTCTGATTAGACAAAAATTCAAAGAAAAGGAAAGCTGGTGGAAGTGTTCATAAGCGGAGTCCAAGCTTCTACCCCCAGATACGTTTTTTTTTTCTATAATGCGAATCCCATCTCAAAGGCTATGCTTTTGACAATGCCAAATTGAGTGTGATGTCTCCTTGTTACGTCATGACTGCCATGTTGTAAACTTCACCCATTTTGTTGTCAGTTTGGTTTGTCCAGGAGTCGGACAAGCTAGCTTCCGGGTTTTTCTCTATGCCATACCACTTCCGGCGCCGCGGCGGGCCCCGCCGCACAGCTGACGACGCCGCGCATCTTTTTTTTTGCGGGGGCGATGGTGCACCGGCGACGAGCGAGGTGCTGGCGACCCCGGATCCCGGACGGCTTCTAAAAAGTCCTAAACGACGACCTCGAGGTTTAACGTCGTGCGAAAGGAGCAAGCCGGTTGCGTCGCAGGGTGATGGCCGGCGACGCGGCGTGGTTGAGACGAGCACGCTGCTTCCGAAGACACCGCATCTCCTGATCGACGATTATTTAGTCGCGGTGTCTACTTGTCGGTCGCCATGGCGGCTACCATCACCCGAATCCCGTCCGAACCGCGATACGTCGACAGCTTTTTCTACAAGTACGCGCTGTCCGTGGCCGCCGCATCTGTGGCCGAGACGAGTGAGTGTTTGCCAGCTCTCCCAGCACGCCGCAGTGCCGTAAAACACGCGCAGTACGGCGTGGATCGCCGCACCGTTACCTCGTGTTGTGGAACCGCGCATGTTTTGTTGCTCACTTCTCGTTTTTTTTTTTTTTTTCGCGTCCCGTCCCTGCACGCTACATCGGCACCTAAAGTGCCTGTTTGTGTGTGATCTCGAAACGTTTGGGAGGAAAAAGTTGTGCGGGCGCCGCTCGCAAGGTCAGGTTGTCGCGGACACCTTCAAGGGTGGCGCGAAGTTCCCTATAGCAACAGGCGAAGCCGAGCTTAGTTTGTTACCGGTCGTGTAACGGTACCGCGGAAGGGAAAGCTTAAAAGGCGTGACAGAGCTCGAGAAGCGGCACGGACAAGAAAAAGACGAGACTGAACGCTTGTCCTCTTCTTTTCTTGTACTCGTGCAGTTTATCGCGCTCTTTAAAACCAACTCTCCTCATCGATGCATGTTATCCGGAAAGCTTTGCGTAAACGTATGCCAGGCAGCAGCGTGTGCTGAGGCATGTGTCGCTCGCCGATATAGAGGCGTTCTCAAGTTTCGGCTTGCACCAAAACTTAGGCGAACACGGAACGCTTTGAATGTTGTTCTTTATTGATGCCTGCGCAGTGCGCACTTTCGAGCTGCGAAGACGCAAGAAAACACGAGCGACTTCCTTTTCCAAGGATTGGTTGGTAAACAAGGGCAACGAGAGAGGGATGTGTTTGAAGATTGCGAGCCTAATAGGCTCCATGACAACGTCTTATCGTCACTGTTCTTCTTGGGTCGTTTGTGTCACTTTCGTTCTTGCGATCCAGAGCCCTCCACTACGGCGTATCTCCTAATCATATTGTGGTTTTGGGATGTTAAATTCCAGATATTATTATTATTACACTAACTTACAGTGAATCACATCATTTGAATTTTTCGACGAAAACTGGATGAGCAACTTCAAGATAGTTTCACTACATTTGTCTTATTTGAAACAGTATGACATGCCATGCTGTATATTCATGTCCACAGGTTAGGCGGGCAATTTAGGCAAGGTTGACACACTTGTCTGGAAAGCTGGATCGGGACTGTAAGGGCAACATCTGCTGATTACACCCGATTTGAGACAGACCACACTTCGATGGAGGCAATATGCTAGAGGCCTGTGCGCTTAGATTTAGGTGCACGGTAAAGAACCCCAGGTGGTAGAAATTTCCGGAGCCCTTTCAGATTTTGTTTCTTCGATAACTTCAATATAGCTTTTTTCTACAGTTGGCTGGCTTTCTGTTCAAGTTCATGAACTTCTATATGAGGGCACCTATATTCTTCGTTCTCAGTTCTGCTAGAAGTGTTGTGAAATGTAAAGTTAGTCAGATCATGCAGTCTTTTCCCGTAGTCCATTGGGGGACATTTCAACAGGGTTACTGTAATTCTGTAGCAGTTCTTCCAGTTTGCAGTGTATGTTTCATAGGATACCATGTGAAAAGGAGGCATGATACAGCAAAATGTAATATTGTGTACCACTTGCAGCTGCACTCTAGATAAGGTGTAAGTGTACTCTCACATTGGACTTTAACTGAACTTTATTAAGTAACTCACAAACTATTGCAGAACCACTAAATTGATGCTATTGATATCAACAATTGAAAACCCACAGAGTGGTTGTTTTGTGTGGCAGCATGCAATGCAGGTGCACGCTGCTAGCTTTTGGGTCAAACAACCAGGAATCGGTTCAGTTCATTTCACTTTATCACTTTAAAGGCTGCCTTTCTGGGGGTAATTACATAAGGGGCAGGGTTTTATTTGGATTAACAAGCAAATGGCAAATATTGCAACTGTTACAAATGAATAACTAATACGTGTGACCTGCAGTGATACAATAAGGGAATACAATAATGGTGCAGTCGCTGTATGGATTTCAATAGTGACCTGAGCATTTGGCCACCAAACACCTGTCGATAAGCTTAGAGCTGATTGCTGGCGCGCTATGTTATGCGGAGACGTCCACATTACAAAGATGTGGGTATTTCGCTGAAAATCTTGGCAAAAAAAAGAAAAAGCCTTTGTAGGGGGCTTGCTGTTGCTCTGTTCTTTCTCTGATTTTGCATACTGATCACATTTTATGGTCATCATCATTTCATGCAACACCTGCCACTATTAATTGCCTGGCTTTTAAGAAGAAACAAAAAAGAAAGAACATACAAAAGGTTGATTTTGTCGATGGGGAAGCCGGCTTCTGCCTAGATGCCTTTAGCGCAAACCTGTCTCGTTGCCTGCTGTTGCGGCAGGGTCCTTTTGTGTTCTGGAGGAGCAAGCAACTGGTGACAGCCCTCCTGGAACAACTGCTTCTTTTCAAGGCAATCATGCACCCAGATTATTCGTGGTCAAAATGAAACGACCACTCACACAAGGTTCAAAAAAGCAAACATACAGTCAAGTCCTTTGTTTCTATTAGTAGGGAGTTTTTACGCTCCTGTTTTATTGAGAACATGGAAAATCATGTCCGCCCCGCATCATCAATAATATCTCGTTTCTTTTTGTCCCAAAAGCACGATTTGGTTGCAGGGAGGGTGGGGGGCTCCGGAAATTTAGACCATCCAGCGTTGTTTCACATGCACTGACTTTGCACAGTACAAGGGCCTCTAGTGTTCCGCCTCCGTCGAAACGCGACTGCTGCGGCCAGAATCGAACCTGTGACCTTTGGGTCAGCAGCCAAGCACCGCAACCACTAAACCACCACAACGGACCCGCCTCATCAATGATGTGCTTGTTCGTTTTGGCCGTGGCAGAACGTTCTATTTTGACGTCATACCACTGTTGTCTGACCCGTTTTTGTCGGAACGTCAGCCTGCGGGATATTCGCGAGTCTGTGTCAGACGCGAAGAAAGGCATTGACCGACCCGTTTTTCTTAACAGCCGCTCTTCAACTTGGGATAGCTGCCGGTTTTGTGAGAACTTTTGCGTAGATTCCTGCTCAAACCTCATATCTCACCACCTTGTCTAATCTGGAGCATCCACAGTGTGCAGCAAGCGTGGCTTACAGGATGTGAACCAGTGTAGATAAAAGTGGAGTGGACGAAAGTTGCAATGACAAGGTCCGGGACTCTACGTGTGCTCGACTTCTCACCGTGCAACAAGAACTAAAGAGAAAAAAGAGATGCATGTATTGCACTTCCCAAGTGTATCTATGCCTGTTGCTCAGTGCCAATAATTTCAATTTTCAGCACAGGTCTCAAGACGAGCCTTTTCTCAGTGTCAAATTGCATGCTCCAACAAAAACACCAGTCGCTTATAGACTTAACGTCATCTGGGGATTGGAAAAACTACTAATGATGATAAAGTACAAAACACTCTCATTTACCAATAAATTTATCTTGAAGAGCGAAAGCACAGTTTGGAAATTGTTTAGTGTATGTTAAAAAATTATGTTGATAGAGCCTTGCAGAACACCACCTGATATTGAGATGGTCTTCCAAAGTGGCTCTCGCTAGAAAGAAAACTTCTGATCCATTTTACTGCTGTTAGTACTTAGGTTTTTTTAAGATATTTTAAGTAAAATGAAGTTATGAGGTAAAGCCTTGACACTATCAATAATTATACAATGAGAACCCAGGTCTTTGTGTGCATGTTTCATGTAAGAATTTACGAAAAACTCTTTGTTAGAGGACTAAAAAAGGGGGGGGGGGTTAAAACGAAAGAACATCGTTATGATCAAATTTAATAAGTTCTTCCGGATCTTACAAGGAATGCTTATGTAATGGCTGTGATGGTGGCTCCTGGCTTCTTCGGGATGAGTGTACTAAATATAGTAACACTGTTATATTATTTCACGTTTGTGGGAATTTGCAGCGACCTACCCACTGGACATCGTGAAGACGCGATTGCAGGTCCAGGGGGAACTGGCCGCCAAGGGTCAAATAGTCGACCGACGAGGATTCTTCAAGACTGCTGCAGGCATTGGCAAGTGCACATCTCTCACATCTGTATTTATCTTAAAGGAAATACAAAACAATTAGGAGCCCTGCCCCTATTGGGAAAATTGGGGCAAACGAAGCTTCGCATGTGCTTGCCTCACGTGCTATCTTTGTGCTTTCTTTCTTTCTTTCTTTTTTTCTATTGTGTTGCTCAGTGCTCCCTCCTAACTTCTTCCTTCCTTCATGTTGAGAATCGGATCCTTCACCCACAGGCTTAGGGGTGCAACACTTCAATTGCTACAGGCAATGACAACGGTCATTCTAAAAAGACTGGGCGTGCAAACATGGACACAAGAAAGAAGTTTGACAACGTGAAGTAATGAAAGGCAACAATCAAGTGTGGAAACGTGAAAAGACTAGTGATCTTGATAAAAGATCAGATTGCCGTATCAGAAACGGATGATCGTCGATGAGCCCACGATCGAGAGAGCATCACTTATTGAAAAATGGCGCGTACAAATACGCACGCGACCGGCGCACCTGCAAGGGCATGTATGCATACACCCGCAATTTTGTACACTGGCCAGCGCTGGGTTGTTCAAAATCCTAGCTGCCACCGAAATCTAACTCTTCGAAGCTGCGCTTAAAAGAAATTGACCGAAGCTTACAAACTTCTCATGAGGGGCTGTTCTGCCTTAATTACAGAATTCTCCACAAAATAGGGGCAGACTAAGAAGGAAGGGTTAGGCACACTAGCTAGTGCAAATACCGTATTTACTCGAGTGTAACGCGAGCATGATTGTAACGCGAGGGGTGCCTTTTCATTGCGTCCAGGAAGAAAAAAAACGGTAGTTTTGGTATTCGATTGTGACGCGAAGATCGACTTTAGAGAACAAAAATATGGAAAAAAACTCGCGTTACATTGGAGTAAATACGGTGTGTCTAGTTGTGCTTGTCTGTGCCTCCACCCTCTTGTTCTTGTTCATTTTGTGCAGTTTATTTTTCTTAAAAGTTGTGAACCAACGAGGCCAGGAACAAGGTTCCTCGAGCTTCTGGAAGAAGCCAGGATGACATTCGTAAACCAGACGGCACGACTGTCATATCTGACCACGTGAACACCACGAAACGTTGTTTGTGCTGTAATATGACAAGCTGTCGTCGCCAAACACATTTGCATTGACACAGTCAGCCCTAAAAACTTGCGGCATGTGGGTTTATCGACAGTTGTAAATTTTTGTTGCATCAAGGAATGGTGCTTTTGATTTATTGGATCGCTGTGCAGATTGCAAAGGCTAATAAAAACCGTAACTTTGAATTCGAAGCTTATATGCTGAGGCACTGCAAGGATTCACGTTTTTTGCTGATCTCGTATCCTGCAGTTCTCTGCGACCGACTCTCCACTGCATAAGCAAAGTAAAAAATTGGGCTGATTTATACTATTTGACTAGGGATGGGCGAATAGTAAATTTGAGGTTCGAAGCAAGTTCAAAGCGAATAGTGACTTGGTTGAATAATTTTGAATCGAATAGTGCAAATACTTTAACCCTTTCAGACGCCACCTATGAAGAACTATCCGTTATTACATCAAATTAAAACAACGCTCGATATTCCATTGCAACAAAAACAATGTCATAATACGCTAGTTTATGCCTGTTATAGTAATTAATTTCTAATCAAAAGTGTAATTACATATCTGTTTACTCTGAAGTCACTCATGCTCCATTTTTGCATAAATAGAATAAAATATAAGGCTAGAAATGTAGTGCAAATTTGTTTTCGGTTATGTTCATCCTGAGCAAAAAAGAAAATTATACTTCTGATGTGGCTTGCGGAAGGTGGAACGTCGAGCGACTCGTCTAACATGGTAGTGCCTTCAGCAAAGTGATCGTATGCAGCAGCACACTGCAAAATGAAGTTAAATGAAGACAAATTTATTATGCAGGAGGTTCAATTCAATTGAAGCTCAATGTATCTTGCTCTTTCGTAGGCCCTAGTCAACACAATTAGCAAGAACAAGTGGTGTGCACATTTGTGTACATAGCGTCTCAAAGGGTTAAATGCCATATTTATAAAAAAAAAAGAGCATTTTATATTTATATTTATAAAAAAAAAAAGAGCATTTTCCTGGGCGACCCAGCACGCCCGTGAGGCGGCGTTGAGGCAAGCCCTTGACGTCCCCTCATGGGAGGCCTAGGCCCGGCCACTTAAACCTGCTGGTTTCCCTTAATAAAGTTTATTCCTCCTCCTCCTCCTTTTAGTCATGACTTAACTTACTTGCACAATATTTTCAAGAATTCGAACAAGTATTGTGCGAATGTCACTTTTTTGGTTTGAAGCAAAGTGTGAGCAACTTCGAATAGTTGCAGGATTTGAATAGCAGTAGGCTGCAAGTTACTAGCGCTAGAGTAGGTTATGTTTTAAAATAGGCTATGCTTAGCACATGAAAGCCCATACACAAGCTTTTGAACCTAAAAAAGAAAATAATAATCGAGGCGCAGGTAGTATGCATGCTTGACCTTGAGGTATGGCTTCGCGGCAGTGTGCATTTCCCCTGGACAGGTTGTTTCACGGCATAGCAGCCCCACGCTGTAGTGAAAGCACCTTTCAAGGGGGTTCTTGTGGTTTTTTTGGTTGTTGGTGGCCACCGTGGTGCTGTGCCCAGGCATGCTCTGTTCCATACATCAAGTGCAAGACTATAGAAGCTAGCGAGACTTCTTGCAGTAGATGCGTTCGCACCAAGAAATAGTTTAACGATTTTGCCACCTGTAATGTTTTTTTGTTTTGTTTTTAGACTGGGTAAGGAATGGAGATGCTTTGTGCCTTAGAAATAAACAAACACCGTTATTTATATGGTTGTGAATAGGTTGTTCTGGATCGCTTAGCATCTCTTTATTTTTATATTGTGGCCCTCCACGATCAGTTCGGGTAGTGCTCAGCTGGAGTGGAGCCAATCGCCAAGGCCACGTTTACAATGACGAAATCCAAGCGCGAGATGCATGGACTTACTTCTTGTATGGGTTCCACAGCATTGCACCAATGTGTGAAACGGAGTATATTGTCCGGGTCTTGAAGGAACATTCACCATTCTGGTGGGAGAGAAGCAGTGGCCCATTGTCTGGGGCCAGAGTACGGTCGACAGTTTTAGATTAGGTACTTGAGGTCTGCACAGGTGTTACAGGAGTTGCAGATGCCCATATGTGAGTCTGCCAGGCCACAAGGGTCTTCCTTTCAGCGAAATCGCTATGTCAATCCTGTGTGTGCGCCTCTTCCTTTCCTGTGCTTTGTTTCTCCTATGCTGCAGTTTAGGAAGTGTCTGTTAAACTATGAAGGATGGATGCACACTCAAGCTCCTGCAGTGCTTTGAGCTGTGAGTGTTTCTCATGCCCCATTCACGACCGCAGTGAAGGAAGAAGGCGTGCTGAAGCTGTGGAAGGGGCTGCCGCCAGCCATCTACCGGCACCTCAGTAAGTAATCACTTCGCCTCTTGAAATCACCCTGACAAATAGTTATTGCTTTGTCTTAGAATCATGCCTCGTGATACTATTCAGTTCCTGCTAATATTCTTTTGTTTTTAAAGCGCTTGACTTAACTGAAAAAAAAAAGAAGTATTTGGAAGGATTTAAAGCTCAAGTGCATCCTACTGTGAGGGTTTGGATATACGTAAATGTGTCTTTAAATGTTTTAGGGTAATGGTTGTGCTGCAAGGGAAATCTTTATGATGAATGCTAAAGGTATCCTGATTCATCTTTTCATGAACTTTTTTTGTAGTACTGGAGATGTTAGAGGGCGTTAGCGTATCATCACTAGTGTACCGCCGCTTTCGTTACTTCAGCCTAAATCTTGCTGCACTCAAACCTCGATATAAAGAACACGGATATAACGAATTATCGGTTATAACGAAGTAAATGGAGAATAGTCTTTTCGTAGATACATTCTAACGAATAAACGTTTATAACGAATTTTCGGATATAACGAAGTTATTTTCGTGGCAGATGGGACTTTGTTATAATGAGGTTTGGTGTATATGCAGTTGTCAGGGTTATTAATGGTACTGCTTATGGCGTTAAGCTGTGTGTTTTTTAAGTGTTCCTCCATGTAATGCACCAACTTGACTTATGGGCTTCTGGCACTGCTTGACAGTCAGGAGCGGTGACATGTATTTTCGAAGCAATAAAAACTCTAATGCATGCTTCTTGCTTAAAACTGACTAACTCTGCAAATATAAAAATTGGGAAACTTTTTTAATTTCATAGGAAAGTTGGTGTCAATATCCTGGATCTACACTTTTGTGAGATGGTGACAGCAAAATTTGCTGATCCCTAGTTCGGATATTCGAGGTTGCGCATACTGGCACTGCATATCCTTGTTGATCTGGCATGGTAAATCGAGAAGCATTTAAAGAATACGGAAATAAACAGAGCCTCTACCTTACATAGTATAGAATAGTACAGTCGAACCCACATATAATGAATTATTATGTTTTATCGAACAGTTATAAAATACCCTTGAGTATATTTTCAATATTAAGTATTTCGTACATTGAATTACCTATATATACTAGAAATGTTTGCGATCCCCCTCGGGTTAGACGTATCCGGGTTCGACTCTGCATCTTAGTGATATGGAATTCATTTATTTAGTTGGCGAGTTGTGACATGCTTTATAGAACCTGTTTTATAAGAAAAAAAAAATTGTGAAGTTTAGAGTTTGCTTTTTGATCGATGACAATGTCTTGCTTGGTCATTGCACAGTTGCGAGCAAAAATCTAGAGACCGCAGTTGCTGCGTAAATTTGCACTTGCTGCATACGCCTGATCCACTAACATAATGCATCAAAATGACGCTGTAGTGTACTGTTGATAGACTTGTTTTTTAAATGCCACGTGGTCTCTAGACTGTTGCCCCAGACTGTTCCTTCTTTTGACTCGGTGACACTGGTCTGTGCATGTGTTTGTGTGTGTGCGTGTGTTCAGTCTACAGCGGCTGCCGGATGAACTTCTACGAGAGCATGAGGGACCGGTTCCTGCGGAACAAGGACGGCACACGCGCGCCCCTCTGGTGAGGGGCTCGTCCGCCTGTCTCGGTCGGAGTCGGTCTATAGGGAAACTTGTACTGTACTAGTCATTTAGTGCGTATGGATAACTGATAGCACTTGCCTCTTGTCTCTGGAACTACTCTTTCGATGCGTAAAAACTGACAGGTAGTGAAGCTGTTCAAGGAGAATTCTGCAATGGTTTTTCGTGTTGCAATGAAAGCCAGTGCGGGACGGTGGAATCGTTATCAAATTTAAATGCAATGAAACTTGCGTCAAAGACCCCAATTCGCTGCAATTCTAAAATAAAAGTCGCCACGTGTATTGTATATGCATTGTAGTCGACAACAGCTTACGCAAACAGCTTTTGAACTCGGTGATTCTTAATCTTTGTTCCTCGCATCTCATTATATTGACTCATCATTAAGAGGTCAGCCCGGGGCTTGAACAGCTGCTGTGTGGAAAGCCGACATAGTGCTGCAAAACGGCCTGCATTGGAGCTTTAATTAAGAATTAGCCAGCCATAACTGGGCTGAAATATAGCAGCAACTGCTGCTGCTGCTGTGTTAGATGAACTAGCAAACAAACATCTAGTATTTACAAGCAGTGTAAGAATTCACTTTGTACAGCTTTGTTGCCTCACTAGTTGCCCAGATTGGCACACATCTGCGACAGAGTAATACGTGTTTTGCTTAACGTACCTGAAATCTTAAATAATGGCTGCATGAAGTGAGAAAAGCACGACACAGCAGAAAATTTGGGAAAAGTTTTAATTTCTTTTTAGCATCTTCCCTTGTGATCTCCGTTTCTTGCTTCATGCATTGTGTGCACAACGGTTAATGCAAACTGACTGTAGTGCTTTTAAGATATCCTAGTCAGTACTTTAAGCCCTGGGGCATAATTTCCGTGCTGTTTTGTTTGGTACCTAGTTTGAAGGAAAAATGAAAGAGAGGCTAGTCGCATATAAGGAAATGTAGCTCGTGACCCTCGTCGTAATGTCACAGAGCGTGCATTGCAAGGCAGGTTATTTGCATTATAACCGTGAAGTGACACTGTGCATCGACACAAAGGAACAGTGAGAGAGAGGAGATAAAGAGCATAAGAAACAAAATTTCGGGGAGCTTTGCTCTTTGCAGACTACTTTGCTGTCCAAACCATTATGGGAAGATTGTCAGTGCTTGAGAAACCATTGTCACACTTTCTTGTGTGCTTAATGGAACCTATTTTTCTGTTTTTCTTAGGTTTGCGCACAAAGCTTTAAAACAGCGATAAATACGTATTCGCTTTTCTTCACTTTTTCACATCGTTGCTAGATGGCATCAAATCCAGATGCGTACGATTACTAGGGCTCGAAGCTGGCTTCATAGCTGTTGGTGCAGGCTGTTTCCAGTCATAGCCAGAGTTACAAGATGCCTATTGTTTCAAAACCTTATGCAATACTTGTCATTACTCGGTATAGATTGCACTGCGATAGTGTCTTGTGGTAATAGCCATCGATTGACAAATTGTTGGTACTAAGTGAATAACGGTATTTAGAACATGGACAAGAAATGCAGACAGACGGTCTGTCGACTGACTACGTGATCTTTATTGCAACGAGACAATATACAGAAAAGCAATGCCTACTTGACATGTACACAACACTAGGTCAACATCATTGCGAGGGGAAATGAAGACAAAAGAAAAAGGAAAAGAACAAAATTTTCTAAGCAGTGGAAACTGTCAGTTCAAAGAGCTCAAATAAATTGTTGGTATTACTTGTGTGAGGCTATTGCTATCAGCCTTGTGGTTTCAATAAGGTAGTAAAAGCACTCTATGCACTCCTTTGTCGCTTCACTACAGCTGGAGTTACATTAACTTTGGCAGATCATTCATGATTGGTTCTAATCATCCCGCACCTCCAAGGTTTGATTGACACGTTTGTTATTTAAATTACTCTTGATGGCAGTCTTTGTTTGGGGTCTTGAGCATGGCTCAACTTTGCAAGGCTAGGTAGGATACTCTATTTCATGTTCAATCTACTGACCCTGTAGATAAAGTAAGTGCACTGTAGAGCAATATTGTTTTCATATTGTCCATGTCAGTCAAAGTTAACAGAATGTGAAAGCAAGCTAGATGTGAAAAGCCACTCAGGTGGGAGCTTCTGATGATGCAGTGGCCAACGTCAACGAAAGAGCAAAAGTCGATGTATTTGTTTCTGCAGAATAAATATGTAGGCAACATTGTCACTGGTTGCCCTGAAATTTGCCAGTAGCTTAACACATTCTGCAGACACTGTGACTCTCTTTTATTTTGTTGATTTCAATAGGCATTTTTGTTGAACGTTAGGCTTCTTTGACTTGAATGTACCAGCAGTCAAGACACTGCTGAGCTAGGTTGGTAGAGAAGCACTTCTGAAATACCAAACCGAATCTTTGCCTCTCTGTATTTATGTTTACCAAGCCTTTTAAAAAATATATTGAACTACAATATATATAATGATGTAATTACTCAATTCAGCATCTAAGCTTCATAATGCAAAAATAACTGGAATACATCATAACTAGGGGTGGGTGAATATCAATATTTCAAGTGCAAATTGAATCCGAATAATGAAATCCAAGTGCGGAGTCAAATAGAATATTTCTTGAATATTTTTAGATATGAGTAGTACAACAACTGACCTTTGTAAAAAAAAAAATAAAGAATTCACCACCTGACCATGAAAAAGTAAGTTTGTTGTACAACAAATATTATGCTGGAAATTTAACTTTAGTGCGGTGATTATGACCTAAATTGAAAGGAGTTAAAGTGGACAAAAAGCACCCTTTCTGTTGGCAAGGTCTGAAACCACTTTGAATTACGTGTACAGTGCTCTACCAATTGAGCTAGGATGGAGGGCGCTCTCTCGTCCACTTTTGTTGGGTATTTACGTGCGTTTAATCCCTGGGAGTGTTCGCCAGCACCACTCGTAGCCAAGGCAATTCGAAGGTTGCGGGTTCCATTTCCACCGACGGAAAGGGTGCTTTTTCATCCACTTTAATTCCTTTCAATTTAGGTCGCAATCATTTCACTAAAGTTAAAGACAATTACTCATGTCCCTTTGGTTTCCTTGGCTTAATTAAGTCTGGTGGTTTCATTAGTTGTGTATGACAAAGAAATGAGCCCATCGAACATTTCCCCTTCTTTCGTAATGCATCCAATAGCAAGGCACGCAAAATTACACCAGAGGTGATTGTATTGCTGAAGGTGACTGCTAAAGAATATCGCTTCTGAATAGAACTCACCTTCACTCTGCAAGGGACACTACCATGGCTAATGACTGTTACGGGATACTTCTGTTGCCAGTGGTTTGTTTCTTATCATGCTGCGCTGCGAGTCTGGCGAGCTCGTCAAAAACTGTGCTTACCCCGATTCCCATAATTCATGGTGCCTGAACGAATTCCGTTATGCTGAGCTGGCCACTACAGCCTTTAAGGGAGGTGCCTGACAAGGCTTCCATTTCTTCCCCACTCCTTTATCTGCAGGAAATCTGTCCTCGTGGGGGTGGCAGCGGGCGGCATGGGCCAATTCCTGGCCAGCCCAACAGACCTGGTCAAAGTGCAGATGCAGACAGAGGGGCGCCGCGCTCTCATGGGACTGCCACCCAGGTGAATGAAGCAGCTGCCTCCTTGCATTAAACCTTGTGACCACCATGGCAAAATTTGAAGGGTCGGGAGCAAAAGGCCGCCACGACACTACAGTTATTAATGTAGTTATGAGCTTAGTAAAGTTTAGTAAAGTTAGTTGCGAGTGACACCCTTTTCTGTTCTGTCTTAAATTCTTTCTCGATGGTACGCATCTTTTTTGTATTTCAGTATTTGTGAGCTCTTTATGAGCATGACTTTGCATCTTTTACGGTGCATAAATGTACACTCTAAAGGGTGTCCAATAGTGGAAGTACGAATTATACCATTTGCTGTACAAAGTACTCAAACGGTGTAACAAAGTACAAATTATGCCCTTCGCTGGGTGTATAGTACGTGTCAGTACACTTTTACACCCCTGGAGGTCATCTTGTTTGTCTGACAGTGATGCTGAATTTCTTTTCTTGAACAGTGTGCATTCAACACCGTAAGTTAAACTCATTTTTTTTTTTTTTTGTGAATGATGTGTTCGTGTTAGTGGGACATGGCATGCTTGCTACAAGAATAAACTTGCATTTGTTGTTAACTATGCACGCCTTCAAGGGTGCACAACTTGTAACACCCAGTGCATTTGTCTCTTCTAGAAATATTAAATGAAGCGCACCTTGTCATGGCTGTCGTTGTGCGCTGACTGAGTGAAACAAGGGGAACAGATTGAGGGGCACGATTTTGCTTGAACACCAGCCAGATAGAGCCAATACAGTCAAACCTCGATATATCGAACACGGACATATCGAATTATTGCCTATATCAAACGGTTCCTATATCACGTGGGAAATCGCATGCATTTTTAATTTTTTATTTCGAACGAAGTTTGACGTATAATGGATATATCGAACTCGGCCACCCCAAACCGCCCGCGCTCCGTTGACAGGCGGCGAGCTTTCCCGCAACTCTCGAAAATAGCGGTAGCGCGGTGGGCGTTTACGACTGCTGCACACATCGATGGCGCCGAGTGCGCCACTTGAACGTAGCGGCATACGCACGCCGCAGCCTTGCAGCAATGACGCACTGCACTTGTTGCACCAGCTCCTCCTTGATAGTATCGCCAGGCATCCGTCGCATCGGTCGTTGTGCTCGTGTGTTAGGCCTGCCGCGCGTTGTGGTGTGTGTAGCGATGGCTGCAGACGCGAAGAAACGGACGACCCTGACTTTTGCAGCAAAACTGGAAGCAATCCAGGCTGAAGGCGTGGGATTCGGACCTGGTGCGTCAGGGACGGAAGGTATGCCTTATCGTCGATAACTGCACGGCACACCACACCGATGCCCAGCTGAGCAACATCGAAGTGGTATTTCTGCCGCCCAACACCACTTCGAAGCTCCAACCGTTGGACCAGGGCATTATCCGCACATTTAAGTCTATCTACAAGCGTCGGCTGATCGACATTTTGCTTGTAAGACTCCGGATGGGCCAAGATCTGAAGATCGATCTTTTGGGCGCCATCCAAATGCTCAAGGCGTCGTGGGAAAACGTCAAGCAGTCGACGATAGCCAACTGCTTTCGGCATGCGGGCTTCGGTGGACGCACTGACGAAGCATCAGTGGAAGAATCCGAGGAAGCTGAGTTGGCACGCGCAGATGAAGAAAGCGAGCTCGCCGAAACGTGGAGCAAGCTGGAGAGCTTTGTTGGTGCGGAGCCGCAAAGCATGTGCATCGAAGACTTCGTTGGAGGTGACGACCAGGGTTGCCACTGACTTTCGAGTAAATGTCGCCAAACGACGAGCAAAAAGTCGCCAAAAGTCGCCATTTTTTTACAAATTACGCCAAGAAAGTAGCCATTCTAGATATGTGCGGCATACCCAGTAATAAAAATTTCCACTCACGTAAAGCCCCGTAGAACACAGTACCATCCAAGACCCTTAAATTATATTGCTGCTTCTCCGACTCCGCAAGATGTGCGTGGTGGCGCAAGGGTGAATGAACGAAACGCTCATGATATCCTTCCATCCCTGTCCTCTCGTTTCAAAGCTAAAAGTGTGGTATGAACCTTGGGCGAAAACCGTGAAAGCATTATTTGTAGACAGCTTTACGTACCCTTATATGAATTAAAAGGATTAAAAGGTTTATTGAAGGTAACACGACAGAATTCTTACAAGAACCGATCATTAGTGAGTCTTACACCGTTTCAGTGTGAACTAATATGATACCGGACATCACCGACCCTTTCTTGTAGTTACTTATATCTACACGCGTCAATCCGATGCGTTATTGCTGTATAACAATGTAAAATGTTATACAGCAATTGTTTTTATTGAACACGCTCACCAAGAACAGTGAAAAATGCCTCAATAAATAATTTTTATTGCAGAAATAACCGCGTATCCGCCTCTCTTCGCTATTCCAAAACAGTCTTTGCGAGCTGAACTGGGGGTACTGCAACAGTGAATAAGTCGCCAAGCTATTCACAGCAGTTGGAGCTTTGGCGGAACAAGTGATCGGAACACGCGGCCAACCCGTCGTCTTGCCCCTTCAGATGCGAGACTTCAGATAAGCTTAAAGCGCCTAAAGCCATAAACCTATAGTCAACCACTGCCCCCTCGCGGTTTGCAAGGCAGTCCGCTGACTTACATTTTGCTAGAATGTCGCTGGGGGACGTTCCAGTACCTCCTGCATCTAGATGGCATCCCGAACTAAGGATCCCACTCACTGATCTTATTTTCACAGAACATCAAATAAACGTTTTATTATCTCTCTAGATGAATTGAGGAGGTACACACGAGTTACAGGACGGACATGCCGAATGACGCGTAATGTGCACATTCTACTCGTGGGTATAAAACCAAGAAAAATAATGAGAATGTTGCCGCTCATTCGTTGGGAAGACACTGAGCTTAGGATTCAAAACTCGGTGGAGACCTAAGCCGAAAATCGCCAAAAATTCGCCATGTCGCCATTCATAATTTTAGGTCGCCACGGGCCTCTCAAATTCGCCAATTTGGCGAAAAGTAGCCACCATTGGCAACCCTGGTGACGACAGCACTGGTACAACGGCGGAGCTAACGGATGTAGAGATCGTCGCCGAAGCTACCGCTGAGCAGCTGAATGAAGACGCTGCCGAGGTGGATCCCGCAAGCGCTGATGGTGCCCCGCTCCCGACATCAGCTGAGGTCGTAGCCGCTTTGGCCCTTGCGCGCCGCCACTGCAGCGCGATTGAAGGCACCGGCCTTTCACTTGTGGATCGCCTGGACTATGTTGAGGACGCAGTCGTCAAACACGCCATTGCCAACAAAAAGCAGGCTACTCTTTTTCAGTATTTTAAGCCAACACAATAAATACTTTGTTTGAATCTTCAAGTGAGTATTTACTGCACCACGATTGGTTCGTTGGTTGTTTTCCACAAGTTCTTGACGCATTTTTTACGTGATTTTTTATATCGAATTCTGGATATATCGAACTATTTCGCGATCGCCGTGCCGTTCGATATATCGAGGTTCGACTGTAGATAGTGAATCCAAGGAAAGGGTGCATTATTCGTAGTTTTTAATTGAACCGTAGTCACTACGAGGTAACGAGAAAATGAATGTGTTCGAAGAAACAACTTGCTGCCAGAAGGGACAAAACCTGCAACATTCCCATTATGCGTGCAAAATGACATGAACTTAAGTCCTAGTTTTAAATTATAGTTTGTAACAGTGCGTGCATCTCGGTGTGTCATGCTGTTCTGATGTGAAAGCAATGGGTTTTGTATTTAATGAAAGTAACCACACACAGGATTGATGATTGGACATTTTAGCGACACATTGCACCCTGAAAAGTGTAAGAATGCTCAAGAATTCTCTTTTTTTTAAATATTTTTTTCACCCTTTAAAGATGAGTGTTGCCTTTAAACAACATGCTACACTTGTCCATAAAGGGCTAGCCAGTTGACTGTTAGTTGTTAAGGATTTCTTAGTCAAAATAACGAAGGAGTGGGCACGGGCAGGGCACGTCCGCATAGGTCGTTAAGAGTAACGGCCTGGATTCCAAGAGAAGGCAAGCGTGCGAGGGGGAGGCAGGAACTTAGGTTGGCAGATGAGATTAGGAAGTTTGTGAGGCTGACATGGCCACAGTAAGCACAGCACCAGGTTGATTGGCGAAACGTTGGAGAGGCCTTATTGCCCTGCAGTGGGCGCAGTCAGGCTGACTACGATGCAACAGCAAAATGCACAGTCACTGGCATTCCTGTCATTCTCACACGTTAAAGATTTGTCATTGTGAAATGATTCCGAGAAATCTTTACTTGTGCAAGAGATTACTATGTTTTAAGCCGATCCCTGTTCAAGATTAACCGCGCACATCCAAATCTCATTGAGCTAACAGGCGGCATGGACGTCTGTTGGGATGCTTCAACAAACTCGCATAAACAATGGTGCCAGATTCCTCTCTAAGTGATGTTCTGAGAAAAGCGGCGAATTGTTTTCTCGCTTTGGCTACAGGGTAACGGGCACTTGGCAAGCACTCAAGAAGATTGCCTCAGAAGGTGGGATCCGGGGCCTCTGGAGAGGGGCTGCTCCAAACGTCTACCGGGCTGCGCTCGTCAACCTCGGCGGTTAGTGTTTCCTACTACGTGCACGCTTTTTCCTGCAGCTTGTAGGGCGAAAAAAAGAAAAATTAGGCTGTAATACTTAATGTTATACTGCACCTTTCAAGCTGGCTTCACTGCAATAGAGGGTGTTGTAGGGAGGAGCCCCCCCCCCCCTCCCCTCCTCTTTTTTTTTAATGGCTTTTTTTCCACTGGTGATAGCTAGAACATCGGAAGTGCAGATGTTTGCGTGTTTCTGAGAACATTATTTCAATAGCGTTAAACATTGTGTTATAAAACTAAATCAGTAATCACATCCACTGATACCGAACATAGACTCAGTTTGAAGATGTGTGCAGTCGATGATAGCTCAATTGTTGTGTTAGTTACCTGCATGTGACTGCTACTAAAGTGCTTAATGGCACAGCTTTGTCCACCATGCTTTGAACGCTGATGATGATTAGGAAACTGCAAGGAACACTTGTGAACCTGCATGTAGTATATACAGTCAACGTCCGATTTTTCGGACTTCCTAGGGACCGCGAAATCGTCCGAAAAATTGGGCAGTTCGAAAAAACGAATTCATACTTTTTTATTCTGCTCAAGCGGTGAAATCACCACAGCCACGTCTGAAATAGCTTTAATACCTCCCAGTACAATTATCAGGCATTTTGGTGCGAGCTCAGGCTCTCGCAAATACATTCGGTACCTGCCGCGAACCCCGCTTAACTTCGTACTATCGCGCTCAGTATGAGGTACACCACGCGAGCGCGTGGCCGTGCGCTCTGCAAAGTTTTACAGTGGCGCCAATCATGGCATATGTTCGAGTTATCGGGAGAGAGTTTGGCTGTCCGTGCGAGTGTGCATCCCCTCCACTTGCTTTCACCCTCGCCCTCGTTTTGTCCTGCGGTGATACCAGCTTCAAAAATGATGATTTCGAGTGTGAAAGCAAGCAAGTGGGGGGGCACTCTGCGCTCGCAGGGACAGCCAGATTCTCTCCCAGTAACTCGAAAATATGCCATAATCGGCGCAACTGTACAACCTTGCAGAACGCTTAGCCACGCGCTCGCGTGATGTAGCTCATACTGAGCGCTATAGTACGTGCCAACTGCCACTTTTGCATATCGTGATGAGCGCCGCTGATATCAGCAAAGTGCAGAATAGGTTACGGCTCTCTCGCATGGAGCGTTTGGAAACGATGACGCGGAACACAATGACTGTGGCGGAAGAGCAGACGACTCGTCTGGCTTTCCCCAATGCGTGTGCGCATGTAAACGATGCACACACACATCGCCGAATGTCCGCCGATACGGAGCATTTGCTGCCGTGTCAAGCCGATTGTTTCTAGTTGTGTGCAGCACATCGCCAACTAAGCTGACGCCGTCGCTGTACTGTTGCGATATCGTACGCACGCATTTATCATGAAAGGGTTCGTGATGCGCACTTTGTTACTGACCGCACACGGGCGCGGCAATGACGAGCTGGTTTCGTCGGTGAAGGCAACGCGTCTGTGCGGCGCACTTGGCGGTCTCGCACAAAGAGGCAGCAGGAATGGCGGCGCGGCGCGTTTGGATTCTCGCCTAGATTAAATGCGTGCAGTACGCATGCAACTGCGTTAGGCCACATGCACTACCGAACAGTTAACTGAAGATGCTTGTCATAAGGGTTGTCAGCGATTAAGCCGTACTGGCGCGTTTGCCACCTGCCGCCATCACGCCTCTGTGCATTTCCGCTGCTTATCCGTAAAGACATTGCCGCACTGCGCCGTGATAGCGGCCCCTTTGAATTTTTGGTCTGCTTTACCCCATAACGCTTCGGCATTGCGGCAAAGCTGACTTTTGGACTCTGCTGCTGTCGCAAACAGATCGACTCGTGAAAGCGCTGGTTTGAACCTACGAGATGATAGACGCGGCAGAGGTGGGGCCTTCGAATAATGCCTTTCGGACCTGCAATTTGGGCAGAAAGTCCGAAAATCGGACACGGAAGAGTTTCAGCGTCCGAAATTTCGGACGTTCTAATACATTGACGTCTATGGGGCTGGTGACGGTGCCGCGAAAGCGTCTGAATTTTCGAGCATGTCCGGAAAATCGGGCGTCCGAAAAATCGGCAGTTGACTGTATATCTTAAGGCTGTAGAAAGGTCTGAAGCGAAATCTTCGGCTTAGCGAGAGCGGTGAAGCAGTTTTCCAAGATAAGCTAGACTGAAGCAGAATTAAGGAGAAAGTTGGAAAAAAAGCATTGAACACAGCCGTTTGCAGTACAGCACGCCGAAGGTCTTGGAAAACTGTTGGCTCTTGTGTGTTCACTATGTGACGAGCTGTCAGCTGTCATGTGTTTACTGACAGCTGTTGTGGGAGGGTCTTTGATTTCCTTTCAACGTGTACTGATAGTGTATCATGGAACGGTTGTCCTCTCATGGCGCTCCTTCCTTTGTGCAGATCTGACAACGTACGACACAGGAAAACGGCTACTCCTGCAGCATACGAACCTCAAGGACAACTATTTCACTCACTCACTCGCCAGGTGAGCTGATTGTTGCTGCTTTTAGGGGCAGTTCAGCCATGTACTCAACCTTGTTTTAACTACTCAAACAGGGGCACGTGCTAATATGCACCGATGATGCATGGGCAGAGCATGCATTGCTACTAAATGCTTTATAAGGCCTTAAGAATTGTCACTTCACATACTCGTTAATACGTACCGGCTGGAAATGCAGCATAACTACACACTAAACGGTAGTATGCATTAGCCACCAAGTACAAATTTGCATCTCCTAACGTGTGCCGTCGCAGCCAAATACTGCCTGTTGGGTTAATGTATTAATGAGTAGCCTGTCGGGTTAATGCGGCAATGATGACCTTCCTGCAAGCGATGTGCACTCTGCGTCTCCACTCTGCACTAGCGGTTCCTGGCAGCTGAGGGGGGCACGTTTGGGTTGTCACCTGATAAAAGTGTGCAGTATGGTTACAACAGCGCTACACTTGCCGTACGCTTGCCACATTTGTTGCGGCGCTATGCTTGCCGCATTCAGTGTGACGGTGTCAATGCTGTGAGGTTTCTTGGTGCCCGCAGCCCACGATGCTCAACACGTCAGCAGCGAACTGCTTATAGTGCAGTTCTTTTTTGAATTAGCGCAGTGCACTGTGACACACAAAGCTAACAAGAATTTAAAAAAAGAAAGATGGAGTGATGGCTGTACCATAGGTCGGCAAGAAATGTGGAGCTTACTCAGACTCACTCATGAAATATAATTCGCCCTTAGAGCTCACTCGGACTCAGACTCACCCAAATTTGCCTCAACTGGACTCACTCGGACTCAGACTCATTGAAATTTCTCTCGGCCGGACTCGAACTCACCCAAATATTACTCACACGGACTCACTCAGACTCAGACTCATGGCTCTGTCTGAGTCAGTCTGAGTGAGCTGACTCACGAGTGAGTTTGCCGATCTATGGGCTGTATGAACAAAAGTAAAAAGAAAAATTGAGTGAAAACATTGCACGTGTCAAAAAGTTTTGGTGGTTCAACTGTTTTTGTGGTTGGCTTTGACAAATGATTCTTGCGTGGTGCAGTGGCATGTCTGGCCTGATAGCAGCAACCCTGGGGACACCTGCTGACGTGATCCGCACGAGGGTCATGAACCAGCCGACAGACAAACAGGGAAGGTGAGTGGCTCGCATTGGCGACTTTTCGTTCTGCATCTTGAAGGCCACTGTAATTTAAAAAAAAAATTCTCTTGAAGTGATGCGCAAGTAGACCCTCTTTGCACTGCTGCCAGCAGCAGTGGTTTCTCAAGCTTGGCTTTTTACAACTGCCTGCGTTTGGGACCAGTTGCTATGGCAACCTTAAGTTTAGCTTGTAAACCAGAGGGGACAGTTCTTTTCGCAGGTAACAGTGGCACCAAGATTTGTTTGCTCTTTGTAATCATTTTTATTTATTCAGTTGAACCATAATGAATATGGATGTAATGAATCATCTGTTATAAAGAAATAAATGAAGAATACTATTGAAATCAATGCAGCGTTCCAAGTGTACGTTTATAATGAATTTTCAGATGTAATGAAGCTATTTTCAATTCAGATGCAACTTGTTTATAATGAGGTTTGGCTGTATCTGTACATTTGCTGTGCCTCAGCAGAAAGAGCTGCAATCTTGATGTGCATTGCCTTGTGTTCCAGAATGTGGAGGACTCTAGATATTAATAGGCTAAGAAATGTACCAGGCTAAAGAAGATAATAGCGTTTTAGGACTGGGGCTGACTGCAGACTAAATTTGCAGAGGCACTTTACTCACTGTGATGTATTGCATGCAGTGTTTTGAGCCATATTTAGCTCATAATATTGCGTAGCACAAATTCACAACAAGGACACGAACAAAGACGACAGACCACAACCGTTTCCTTCAACCCTGCTTTTGAAGAAAGTGTTTGTGGCTTGTCGTTTTTTTTTGTTTGCGCTCAGTGTGCTCCGAGGATTGTCCGAATTAAGCAGGTTTTGTCCATATGTGACCGAATTCATGAGAGTTTTATGCCATTTAACAATGCATACACTTTCTGAGACCAGAGAACACATCCGGATCATCCGATTTTCCGAATTAACGAGCTTTTACTGTACGCTATTCGAACTACAGTAGCCTCTCAGTAAACAGAAATCTGTTAAACGAAACTGCTGCTTAAATGGAACAAGTGCTTCTGACAATATTGGTTTCGTTCTCGTATTCTGCACCCCTGGTCATCTCTCAGTAAATGGAACTCCTGTTAAACGGAACATATTTTCCTGGTACCTTCAGGTTTCGTTTAATGAGAGTCTACTGTATTCGATTCAGAATTATTCTACCAAATCACCATTTGGCTTTGATTTCGCTTCGAACTTCAAATTTACTATTCACCCATGCATAATACTGTTATTTCTTGTCTTGTGATCTTGATTTAATCACTGTCAATCAGAGTCACTTGCTGAATACATCTGCGGTCCGTGTGCATTCACGTATGTACTGCTGTGTGGCTGTGAGAATGCTTTCGGCTTTGTATAAAATGGGGATTTATTGCACCACTTATGCAACAGTGCCCCATAGACAACAGTTCTTCTACAGAACACTGAACGATCTAGAAAGAGACACCCACACTGTCTGTCATCCTAACTGTACAACTACAACATTAGCTATTGTTGTTACGTCTGTGTGCCTTGCAGTGCAGCCAAACATTAGGAGACGCAAGGGGGTCTAGTGCCTCCGCAGTGTGTGTTTATTTGTGCTGAAGTTTAGTTTTGCTGTACACTCACACCTCATTATAACGAAGTTACATCTTACACGAAAATAACTTCGTTATATCCGAAAATTTGTTATAAACGTGTATTCCTGACACTGTATGTATTGCAAGACTATTCTTCATTTACTTCGTTATAACCGATATTTCGTTATATCCGTGTTTGTTATATTGAGGTTTCGCATTCGTTTCTCATGCAGGGGCCTGCTGTACAGCTCTCCGCTAGACTGCCTACTCAAGACTGTGCGGGGCGAGGGATTCAAGGCTCTCTACAAGGGCTTCTTCCCCATCTGGGCGCGCATGGTCAGTGCCCGTGTTTTACAGCGAAAGCTGTTATGAGATCATTTCACCGGCCGTTTTTGGTGCCGTAGTTGTCCGCCGCCGCCGCCGCCGCCGCCGGTGTCCGTAACCAGTATCGCTCGAAATAAGAAAAAAAAACTAAATAAGAAAAAATTCCAGGATGGAACGAGGTTCGAACCTGGGCCCTCTGCGTGGGAGCCCAGTATTCAACCTCTGAGCCATGCCGGTGCTTGAAACTGCTTTGCAAAAAGGTCCTACACAGGCTTCATGTCGGGAAGGAACCACATTAGCATATGCAATATGGCGTGGTAGAAGAGTAAAATAAGCACCAAGCGTCGCACAACGCGATTTCTGTAACCAGGCGTCAAACAATGCGAATTGCGCAACGAGTAGGTTGTTGAATGCTTCTAACCCATTACAAAGAGCTCTGCCATAATTCTTCATCGTCATCAGGCACAGCATCAACAAAGTGCGCATAATGCCTTACATGCGTTTAGCAGGTACCACGGCTCTCTGTAGAATGACGAAAAATGGCACAGTGCCTGGTGCCCTACTTCTAAAAAATTACAATGATTTATAGCGTAGCGGGTTCATCGCAAGTGCACTTGTATTGGTTGCCAAGGAAGCCCATAAGCGCATGATCCATTTCCTCGGGGTCTCAGTAAAGTTCTTCCCCCCCCCCCTCCGTCTCTCTCCCACGTCAACGTATGTTATACAGCATGACGGGCGAGGGAAATAGCGACCGGGCGTCATCGAATGCAAATTACATAACTGGTGGGCCGTTTAAACCTTCCAACCCATTAAGTCAAACCTCGATATATCGAACACGGACATATCGAATTATTGCCTATATCGAACGGTTCCTATATCACGTGGGAAATCGCATGCATTTTTAATTTTTTATTTCGAACGAAGTTTGACGTATAATGGATATATCGAACTCGGCCACCCCAAACCGCCCGCGCTCCGTTGACAGGCGGCGAGCTTTCCCGCCGCGCTCCGTTGACAGGCGGCGAGCTTTCCCGCAACTCTCGAAAATAGCGGTAGCGCGGTGGGCGTTTACGACTGCTGCACACATCGATGGCGCCGAGTGCGCCACTTGAACGTAGCGGCATACGCACGCCGCAGCCTTGCAGCAATGACGCACTGCACTTGTTGCACCAGCTCCTCCTTGATAGTATCGCCAGGCATCCGTCGCATCGGTCGTTGTTGTGCTCGTGTGTTAGGCCTGCCGCGCGTTGTGGTGTGTGTGCTCATCAAACAGAGACGCGCAGACGCGAAGAAACGGACGACCCTGACTTTTGCAGCAAAACTGGAAGCAATCCAGGCTGAAGGCGTGGGATTCGGACCTGGTGCATCAGGGACGGAAGGTATGCCTTATCGTCGGTAACTGCACGGCACACCACACCGATGCCCAGCTGAGCAACATCGAAGTGGTATTTCTGCCGCCCAACACCACTTCGAAGCTCCAACCGTTGGACCAGGGCATTATCCGCACATTTAAGTCTATCTACAAGCGTCGGCTGATCGACATTTTGCTTGTAAGACTCCGGATGGGCCAAGATCTGAAGATCGATCTTTTGGGCGCCATTTAAATGCTCAAGGCGTCGTGGGAAAACGTCAAGCAGTCGACGATAGCCAACTGCTTTCGGCATGCGGGCTTCGGTGGACGCACTGACGAAGCATCAGTGGAAGAATCCGAGGAAGCTGAGTTGGCATGCGCAGATGAAGAAAGCGAGCTCGCCGAAACGTGGAGCAAGCTGGAGAGCTTTGTTGGTGCGGAGCCGCAAAGCATGTGCATCGAAGACTTCGTTGGAGGTGACGACAGCACTGGTACAACGGCGGAGCTAACGGATGTAGAGATCGTCGCCGAAGCTACCGCTGAGCAGCCGAATGAAGACGCTGCCGAGGTGGATCCCGCAAGCGCTGATGGTGCCCCGCTCCCGACATCAGCTGAGGTCGTAGCCGCTTTGGCCCTTGCGCGCCGCCACTGCAGCGCGATTGAAGGCACCGGCCTTTCACTTGTGGATCGCCTGGACTATGTTGAGGACGCAGTCGTCAAACACGCCATTGCCAACAAAAAGCAGGCTACTCTTTTTCAGTATTTTAAGCCAACACAATAAATACTTTGTTTGAATCTTCAAGTGAGTATTTACTGCACCACGATTGGTTCGTTGGTTGTTTTCCACAAGTTCTTGACGCATTTTTTACGTGATTTTTTATATCGAATTCTGGATATATCGAACTATTTCGCGATCGCCGTGCCGTTCGATATATCGAGGTTCGACTGTACACAGGGCTGAGCCATAATTCATCGTCGGCAGTCGTCGCGTCAACAAAGTGCACATAATGCCTTACAGACCTGTAGCTGGTGCCTCGCTTCTCCGCCGGATGACGACTAATGGCTTAGTAGGTGCTTCCCATCTTCACAAAAATTGTGATTTATGGCGTAGTGGGTACCGTTCTAGTGTACTTGTATTGTAGCCCCAAGAGAGCTTACAACGGGCACTAGAAACGGCCGCTCTTCCAGCTTTCGCTGTGACTGTGCTGCGGTATCGGCGCAGGCCTGACGTTTTTTTTTTTCCTGCTCACTGCCACGCAGGAGATGACATGCTTGAATTTCAGCTGTAGTGGCGGCATTTCAATTTTGGCAGGATGGAAAAAGAATGTAAAAAATTATGCAGAACACACTCTTTGGGGACAGTTATCTAAGTTAACGCGATTAGCATTAAAGTGGGGGTGCACCTGTAATTTTGATTTTGGGGTGGGAATGTTATTATTTCTAAAGATATTAATGACATTTGTTTTATGTTATGCACTGATACAATGTTAGGCTTGATTTGCATAGCTCTCAAATTGGCGCAAGTTTGAGTTTTGTGTCTGCCTGTCGCTGTGTGTGCTATGTCATATTTGCGTTACGTTCTGCCATAAAACTATTTCTTAACGAGGCTATTTAACACTTCTTGTGAGAAATATGTGTACATTTTTCTTCAAATTGTTCCCCAAACTTACGCGTCCATCTCGAATTCTCACCGCTATTCTTCACTTTCTTTCTAATCTATCTTGCAGGCACCATGGTCTTTCACGTTTTGGGTCACGTACGAGGAGTTCAGACGTTTCGCCGGCGTCCGCTCATTCTGAAGACGGCAGGCCCAGCTGACTTCTTCAGACCCACAATCCCATGTTCCTGCCTGACTTTGTTTTGCATTGTTTTTCATTCCTCTTCGTATCAGAAAGAGAAAAAGAGCACTGTGGTCATAGCTCTTCGCTGGGAGCCACTGCCGGCACGAAGCGTGTGCAGTATTCTACAACCTTACGTTCATTTCGCCACCCCTCGGTGCACTTGCTAGAGGCCATGCAACCCCATCACATTCTATTTAGTTATTGTTGTTCTCGTAGTTGTTATTGTTACTGTTGTTTTGGATGCGTATGGGAGTTTGCGGATGACAGCTTGATTGGGTCAGGTGTGGCTTGTAGAGCAGAGGATGCGTTTGTCCGATATCACGCAAGCTCGGCTGCGTGCGTACAGCGCAGCTGTGATGCCAGGTGGTACTTGTGCGAGTGATGTAGCCGTTTACTCTAAACAATTGTCACGTTGCGTCACAATTGCGTTGCAACGGTCACGATAGATCATTTTCGTTGGCCAGTAGCCATTTTTACTATGATGTTCAGGAAGCATTCAGGGCGTTGTGGCAATCGATTCTTGGAGATGTTTATGATATTTTTGCTTCACTGTGACGTTGAACGGATGCGGTTGCTGCCTCAGGCCTTTATTTTTCTACTTGAGGAATGATCATTGAGTGGTATACAAGCTCTGCAACACGTTTGGTAACGATGAGAGTTACGTACTGTTGAGCTGTTTCTTGCCTAAAGTTAGGCGGCTGTGCAATGCTTGATGGCTGGTAACATTGAAAAGGCCTTGTGTTGATGGGTTGGGATTAGCGAGTTTTCTTACATTTAATTGTGTACATTGTGTGTTTTGTTCCTTTAGTGCTGTATTCCTTGCTTGTGAGGCTTGCTTTTTTTTTTAGATTGCTTTTTGCTCAAGTTTCCTGTGGTAGTCGGAGTTTTTCGTGGCATTTTGCATTGCATGCAACTCAGCGTCGTAAAATGTTTCCCTTCCGCCTGATTATGAGGAGTTCACTGTCCACTTAAGGAGTATTATTTGATGCCAAAATATCAAACTTGTCAGACTGGAAACAGTCATTATCATACAGTGTATGCAGAGACGAAAAGAGGGGTATACGCGTGCGCTTCAAATGAGCATTGTTCAAAAGATGAGAATTTTCTGTACGGTGCGCTAGTTTCTGTGTCATATCTTACCTATCAAAGTATTTCTTACTGTATGAAGTGTTAGCATTTTTTTAGTGTTTATATAATTCATGTATAGAAAGTGTTTGCTGCTGTACGAAACGTTCCTTGTTTCAGTACAACTGTTTTGTTGAAAGAAACGTGGCTATGTTCTTAAGGCTACTCGTCTGCGTTGCATTTTGTGCTGCAATGATCGTGTGGGTAGAATTTCCTTTCTGTGGTCCTAACTAGGAAAGCTTTTCAGGTAGGAATGCCAAGCTGAAAGACCTCGAAGGTGAATGCTTTACTGTTGAATGTGTAGGAATGAGATCTCTTTCTGCAGCTTGTTGTTTACACAGACCTGCAAGAGGTACTCAAACCATTAGAATACAGCACTTAATGAACAAACACATGGGGCAAGAACGAGGACAGCACCCGTCCTCGTTTTCACCCCAATGTGTTTCTGTTCATTAAACGCTGTATTCTAATGGATCCGTACCAACGAGCTCGCCTCAACACCCTCTTAAGGTACTCAAAGTTAGATTGTGCTTGAACCCTTATATCACTGGAAATCGGGTCACTCCTGAGCTGATAGAGATTGCTTGTATAGATTGGCCTGTGTGAAGGTTGACCACTTTTTGCATAACTCAAGATCGCATTCAGTGATTGGTCGTGAAGTTTGCACACGACATGTACTCGAAAAACCTGACGGCTCCCACTGTCTAATCTATGTCCAAGACACTAATGTCATATAAAAGAATGGGCAGATTGATAGTACAAGGAAGTGAAGGATATACATAGTAATATGTTTTGAAAGGTGTCCCGATGGAGACCGCAGGCCTTTCCTGTGTGTTTTGGCAGAAGAAAACTTGGCTTTTTTCTCGGTTCGTTAGAGATGAACATCATGCAGCGCACCAGGAAAGAATATACCTTGGCTTTGTTTGGTAGTCAGGCTTAGTAATATCGGTATTGTTTAGTTCTGTTAACGTCCTTTGAGTTGCATGCTTGTTTGAGTTGTCTGTATTTTGCAGGGCTTTATACTTGTTACTGCTAAGGACACTACTGAATGTACGGAGAGAAGAAGTGTTGCTTCAGCCATGTTTCAATGTTTGGGCAGCCATACGCCGCTGATCTCAAAGTTGTGCTGCGTATGTAAGACGTTTTATACGAAACCGCCTGATAATAAAAAAAAATTGGTTTTTAACCGCAGCGTGTATCATGCATGTCTGTTTAAAGCTGCACGTGTTCGAGGAAAGTTTATCTCAGCATTTATTTGTAGATGAGGCCGTCCGACATGTTTCGAAAACAAATCTTGGGTGGCGTCCGTAACTGCTTAAAGAGACCAACAACTGCTAAGAACATGAAATGAGATTACTCCACTGATGGAAAGATTGTCCTTCGCATTGACTCAAACCAACCCAGTTTTTTTTGTGAGAGATGTATTTATATTTTTATTTCTTAAATGAAAGTCGCGAAAAATGGCCTGTGGCGCCCCTGGCGGCAAAAACATGATAGATCCAATGAACCCGGCCACGTGAGCGTTGGTTGCTGTACGCGGTCGATGATTTTTTTGTTAGTATAGAAATATTGTTCATTTCTTTATATTAAAAAGTATTACACCATAAAAATGTACACATAGGCCTGCGTATGCATTAAAGTGGCGCTGCCTTCGTGTGACGTAATGATCCCATGCTCGTCAGCGAGTACTGAGCAGCTTTTCAGCGTGCTCATGCAACCGTGCACGCAGTTTCCAGGTCGCTAAGATTTTGGAGCGTGAGACTGTTTGTCGTAGCGCACACCCATAAGGACAAAAAAGGACACACACACAGTGCTGCATGGAGCAACATATTTTGCTACCTACACTTTTGCTACCATTTTGGAGCGACATAGTTTTGCTACCTGCACTTCGTCTCAGAATAGACGCGCACTGCTACTCGGTGCGGCCGCACATATGCGTAGTGACGTTTTCGATGACTTGGGTTGGCTCGTTCATCGAGAGAGTAACGACGCCGGTACAAGCCACCCATGACACAGGCGCAGGCAACCTTGGCCGCATGCGCACAAAACACGGTACAGTTGCAGGGAAGGTATATAATGCCACATCATCTCATTGTAACAGCTTGTTATTTTCAAAAATAGTTGAAAAGCTATAAATAAAGGTGGTTAAGCAAAGTTACAGGGACTCCTGCGAAAGCCGAACAACGATAGCTTTCACAAACCGCGAGAAGGGCTGGCGGCATCGCTATAAATTCTCAGCGTTGCTGGAGGAAAGGTGCGTCCGTGTGTAGAGCCTTTCAGATCGAAAAATACTGCTTGTAAAATAACTACGTGCTTTTGGGATTAACTACTGCAGCTACAAACACTGCGAAGGGCGAGCTTTCTGTTGTGACGTAAAAAAATGGGCCGAGAAAAATCAGTTGTCGGTCCCTTTAAGATGCATGTTTCAGCAGGGATTGCGAGCAATGCTTTATTTCCGAAATATGTTTTACTGTTGTTGTGTTTGGCCAAGTGCAAAGTTCCATTCTGGTTCCTTGATGCCCGCTGCTCTGATGGTTAATTGATGGCCAGTTGATGTGTTTAAAACATTTGTAAGACTCGCAGCATCAAAAGGCCTGAGGAAGTCGAGGTGTTTGTCATCTTTTTCGCACCTTTTCACGTCATGAGTCAAAACCAAATTCCCCAACTTTCCATTGTGCTAATTAACTAAGACATCTCTTTGTGTTTGTATGCATGTGCAAGCTGCAAGGCATGTACAAATCAGCGTAGTGTATGTGTGCACTTTACACATTTGTATTTTGTGAATATGTAAATTCCCAGTGTATTTGTTACCCTTGAGAGATGCGTAGGATTACAGACGTATATATATATATATATATATACCTATGTATATACACACAAGCCTTGACAATGCAGTGCCTAGGCAGAAAGTGAGAGCATTGTCGGACACGCTTAAATGGACGGCAGTCGGTTGCGCTTTTGAACGTACTCGTTGGAACTTGGTGACGTATATTACATGTGAGCCTGTTGGATCGTGTAGTACTCGTATTTTCTTTCTGGAACGGCCGAGGTTCAGGAATTCATGGATCGATGACACTCTCTACACGATGTGCCATGTTTTTTTTTGTTTTTTTTTCCAGCTACCCAACGGCATCTCCACAAGTGGTGTTCTATCGTGAAAATAAAAACTGTCAACCAGTTGTGTTAAATCTACTTTGTCTGTGCTCAGTGTCCTCGCCCTGAAGTTTTGGATGTTTCGAATGCCTCACGTTTGCAGTGCAACCGCTTACGACAAACACGGAAATATTCTTTGTCTTAGCAGTAGCTGATCCGTGTTATGAGGATATTTAGAAGATGTTAAGTCAAAAAGAGTTTATTCAGCTAAAAGAAAGTCAGAATTCAAGTTTTGTGTATGTTGACAATCCGCCTTCTGTTAGATTTTTTATGGAAGGTGCCGGAAGAGTTTGAGAACACTTCTTCAGGCTGGCATTTCGCAACGTAACTTCTGTTGCAGTTAACTTCGTAAATCCTGCACAACCTTGCAATGGAGCGTTTTAAGCAATTTCTCGAAGCACTTCACATTTTAGCATACTGTGTGACTGTGTTGTGAAAGTTGTGCGTATATCCATATTGGTGACATTATTGCTTCTGATAATTTTGACAGATCTTTTTGATCAACTGAGCCATAAATGGCTTCTGCATGCTACTCGTGAACTACTTGGAACGTATTTTACAAGGAAAACATGGTAATTTGACCTTTCACTTGAATAGGGAAGGTCAAGGAAGGAAAGAGGGAGTGAAGAGAGAAAGCACTATGAAAAACTACAATTGCCTGGAGCGAAAAATCATGGCAGAAATGAACTACTTTCAAAGTTGCCATTTTTCAGTTTTAGAGCACGCAGGTAGAGGGCAGTGTGGTTTTGTGGGTGGAACTTGCACCGACTTCACAGATTTGTTACTATTATACAACAGCTCAATAATCTTGCCCAATGAACAAAAACTAATGCAAATAATGATATTAAAAGGACAAAAAACATTTGACATGTGACATTAGGCCATTAATATCGAACGTGCAAAAGCTGTTAACACATTATTACACCAATAATCGGTGGCGTGCTAGAGCCTGCCCCCGAGTTGCACTTAGAAACTAACTTCGTCACTGTACGTTTATGCTATTGGCTGCTCAATGCTGTCAAGTTAAGCTTCCTGATCCAGCACCTAAGCTCATGCTCGTTCTCTTCGTTTCAAAGCATCACTTCAATTTTATATAAGCAAAAATAAAACATCTATATAAAAACAAAATGGTTGCCATGGCAAGATGCGTGTATCCCTTGTGATTTTCCTGGATTTAGGCCACTGCCGATAATAATGTCACGCAAATAAACACAAGACGCATGTTATACTAAACGTATTTATTCTTCAAATGCCCTAATTGTTTGTCACAAAAATTCTAAATCTGCGATACGAGCCGGAACGTCTGTCCCTGGGGTTCGGGAATGACGTGGAAGTACTTCTTGTAGAGGGCTTCGGTGTTTCGCCCTTCGTAGAACTTCTGCACGCGTGGGTGATTGAAGTCCAGGTTCACCTTCTCTCGCGTCAGCATGACGCGGCCCTCGACGGCGGCGATCAGCGTCTGTCGACTGGGCCCAAACACCACCTGCGTGCATATGCGTCCCTGGTTAGGCCTCCTGGGGATACGAATCTCGCACGTCGCTTCACGTGGTAAATGACGGGACCCTGCAACGCTTTTTAAACATGGTCAGGTAATGCTGCCGATTAATAGTTGAGGCTCCTGTGAACGTGTGAGCAAAAAATTACAGCGCAGCACGCGGCATGGAATTTACAATTAAATTTCAGAGTCAGCTAGAAATTGCTCGCCCTTCTCTCGACAAGAGAAGACCGCATTATAAACCTAAAGTCCACAGCCTATTGGTCGATTTGAGCATCATGAACTGTATAGTTACGGCGGCTGCTGTGGGATGCCGGGAGATGCCTGCACCTCGCTCTATGGTGCTAAAATTACACCAGCGCGCTCATGATCACAGTGAAAGGGAACCGCACTTTTCTTTTAGCGTGTTTGTTATGGTAGCATATGCGATGGGATGAGCGTAATACAGGTTACAGGGTGCTTGGAGTGATATGTTGTAACGTTTGTCCAACTGCAATGCCTCACAGAGGTGTTCTTGTACACAAACCTGGCTGCTCATGTTAATTTTATTAAAGAAGCATAAGATTTCTGATGTAATCCCTGTAGTTTGTCTGGAAGTTCATTACCACTGTCGTATTACATTGCCAGCAAAGTACACAATGGCCGCTGGCACACTGTTCTGCCCCAGAGCAAAAGGTTTCAATGTTCGGCCATGGTAGTCGCATTCTGGTTAGGCATTAGTGAATATTTGAGCGCTTCAAATATTCGAACGAATATAATGGTATTCGAATTCGCTTCGACATGAATATAAAATTTCAGAAATTTCAAGTATTTGAAACAAGTGAATAGACGTATAATTCACCACATGCAAACCTCCTGAAAAGATGGTTTTACTGCAGTGTGGTACCGCAATGCCGTGAGACCGCCTACCCAGGGTAAATCTGTACTGCCGTAAAGCCACAACTCCTGCACCCGGATCAATTTTTTTTTCAAAACTTAAAATTGCATTATATGGGCTTATATGCGCTAAGTATAGCAAATCTCAAAATTTAACATATTTTATTGCTTCTAACTTGCATACTATTACTACTCAGATCTGCTACTATTCAAAGTTGCTTCCATTTTGCACAAGCTTAGTTCTAATTCTTAAAAATATTGTACAAGTGGGTTAAGTCATAACAAAAAATGCTAATTTTTCTTTATAATAAGTTATATATAATATCCGATTGAAAATTATTCGGCCAAATGGCTATTTGCTTCAAACCTAAAATTTACCATTTGCCCATCCCTAATTCCGATGAATGCAGGGTGTGTAAATGTTGTGCTAAAGTTTGGGTGTGCATTAGGCGACACCAAATTGGTGAAATTAGGTGACGGCCCTCCAAAGAGACTTGCTGATCTAGCAGTTGTAAATCTAAATGTAAATCTAAAAGACTCCAGCTTCTTGGCATTCCCAATCAATCAATCAATCAATCAATCAATCAATCAATCAATCAATCAATCAATCAATCAATCAATCAATCAATCAATCGATCAATCAATCAATCAATCAATCGACATCCTCTAAGGTGATCTAGGTGGACAAATGCTAATTTAAAGTCCAGGCTTCCTGGTATTCCAATGAATGAATGAATCAATCAATGAATCAATCAATGAATCAATTAATCAATCACCAGCCTTGTTTCTGAGGTCACAATGGCTAGACAAATGCCAATTACAAAGTGCCGACTTCCAAGCATTCCACATCAAAACAACAGCTTTACTGCTCTTTCTAGTAAACTGTAAAGTGCCCTGTGTCTGCGAAGCACTTCAGTATGATAGAGCCACGTGTTTGCGTAAATAAACGTCTGCTCTTCTAACGGGGTTCTCACATTTAGTCCCGGGTGAAACCTAAGCCGGTTCTGCTTGACAATCATGTCCCCTTTGTGAGCAATCATGCCATCGTGGATGTAGACATTCAGCTTCTGGCCTTTCGCCGTGGGACCCTGGCGGCAGGCACGGTTGCCCTTGGCGGCACCCCGAACGCACTGGAGCTGCACTGCACTGGTGCCGGGCACTCCGACTGACGCTGCTGCAACTGCAAGAGACGGTGAGTTTGACGTGAGAACATATAACCGTGACAGTATTGGCTCGAGTAAACGTTACAGGTGCTAGGTTGTCATCCCCTGAAAGAGATAGTTAAGATACGCTCTAAGAAAAATAAAGTGTATGTGTAACTCTTCTCGGTGAGTCTCGACTTACCACGTATGGCTCTCTTTAAGGAGACACGTCAACTCCCTTTTGGGTCCCACAACTCCCCTAAGAGAGTATATAATGATCTTCAAAGAGAGTTCACGTGTCTCTTTTAAGAGAGTCATATATGTGGCTGGTCAGGACTCACAAAAAAGGAGTCAAACAATGCTTTCTTTTTCTTGGAGTGTATGAAATAAACCCAAAAGTGATGGACTAGTGCATTAAAAGAGAAAGGGAGAATATAAAAGAGGGTAAAGGCAGGGAGGATAACGCGAAGGAAAAATCTGACATACCCTGCACTGGGACAGTGGAGTTTTGAAAGTAGAGAGAAATAGGGAGCACCAACATAACATTGCAGTGTGTCACTATTACAGCGAACTGTCACTCTGCACTGTCATTTGTCTATCATAAACACCAATATGGGCTACAGCCACTCATGCAGGTATGTTGTCCTTAAAGAGGTTCGTTAACCCCTTAAGTGCTTTATTTTTTTGAAAATTTCCCAACCAAAAGTGCCTATTTTTTTTATTCCTGATTTCGAATCTGATTGTTCTAAAAAATAGCTAGTCGATGTTGAAAAAATATTTGTACCACATACTTAGTCAAATCAAAACACGGAATAACGCAAGGAGACCTGTTGCAGCTGCTGCACCAAAAGTGCGTTTCCTTTCTCAACTTTTTCCAGTTTTCTTCTCGTTTCCGAGAGCAAATGAAGCACTTTTGAAGAAACTGCTGAATATATTACATAAGGTCATCTGGCGATGACAAATGGCCAAGAACGGAAAGCCAGGAGGCTTCACAGGAGGATTGTCCGCATCACGCAGGATCCACTGGAGAGCATCGCGATGTTCGCTTCCGAGCTGTTTTCATCATCACCGGAGGAGATGCACAATTCACCACCATCGCTGTCTTCGCTCCAGGACACAAGATAAACATCTGTATCGAATCATCATCACTCGAAGAT
>NC_051182.1:105746044-105792783 GCF_013339695.2 Rhipicephalus sanguineus | reverse complement strand
AATCCGCCTCGTGCATCGGTATGGTGGCGCCACCGCTCGGCTAAGGCGGGTGTGCCCTCTCCCAACCCCCCACAGGATCCCATGCATTTTGAATCAAGTTTGCGATTTCGTTGCGCAAAAACAAACTAGCGCCATCTCTCGACAATACGCCACACCGATGACGCAACACGTCCTCTTGCTTCCACCGACTGGCCATGCCCCAAGCTAACTCCTCTCTCCACTTTCTTTTATTTGTTTCGGTGGCCGTGAGAGCGCGCGCTGTGCACTGTGCTGTAGTGGCTGTAGCGCATCCGACCAGACCGGCTGGGCTCGTCGTTTCGTCGCGTATTCCTTGAACGTTGCAACGTTAATATTGTGTTAAGGCGGTGGCCACACGTCGGACGATGAGCCCTGATTTCGTTCAGCTGCCATCTCATCAACGGCAATGTTTCAGGCGCCTCAGTTGTGTACTTTTGTCCGTTGGTTGCGGGACAAGATGGCCTCCTGCAAGACCGCGTTTTTCCGTCAGCTGTGTGCGTAGTTCTCGGCGTCGTAGAAGTTTGATGACGCGAGGACGTCAACTGGTGCTACATCGTGGGAACCGCTGAAGTGACTGCAAGCTTGACGACATTGTGCCAGAATATTCTAGCGTACTGTACGCGCACGATTGTGCTACACTTAAAATACCGCGCTTGGCCTCGAGCGTCAACCTGGTACGCCTGTGTGCAACAAGCGTCTTGTTATCGTTGTTGCGTCGGTTAATATTGAATTGCAATTAGAATACCGTTTTTGCAAAGGTAAGTGAAGCTGTAAGTAGTTGTTCTGCTATATGCTCGCTACTCCACGAACATTACTTCTAGAATCGCATTTTATTTTTGAGCTGCACGTACCAAAGGAGAATCTAGCATACGAGATACATTGCACGCGTGCGCATTTCCTATATATTCTGAGTAATGCCACGCGTGCGCATTTCCTATATAAGTCTGAGTGATGCCATGCTCAATTTAAAGCGCATGTGTTTAGGATTGTGGCTTCAATGGTGAAAGTGATTAGATATTCTGAAATATGTGATTGCAATGCAGTTAGAACTTCCTCATATGTTAATACGGTCTGTGAACAAAAAAAAAAACGCTGTGTGAATGTTTGTTGGTCATTTGGTACAGTACTTTCACGCATTATTATGCAGCTGTGTGACGGCTGTTAAAACGTTCAGCAAGTTAGATTTTGGTTTTCTTGGCCTAGTTGAGTGCTACGAGTGTTGGGCGAAGATAAAATCGCGTGTCTTTTGTGCGTTTCTGTACATACAGCCGTAATAGTCATTGTTGTACTGTTTGGGGTGTTTAATAAAACAAGAATGCTGTTTTGTACTGCAACAATTTTTATTTCATCTGTGTTAACAGATCACGCAAACAACTTGGACACATGCACGTAAGAAACGTACGCAGTGCATCGCGCGCACGCATAAAAAAAACGGGCCTGTCATTTTAAAACAAATAATATAGAACAATGGACGTAACAGACGGCATGGTTGTCTAGTGGAGCAGCGTCGGCAGTACAAATATCAAACCAGAATGAAACATGAATAGAAAAACGGAGAGTAACAGGCGCTTTGCCGACGGCTTCTATGAGCCGCGCATATCCACCTATCGCCACCGTCCGCCGTTGGTGGCGCCACCAGTACCACTGAAAGCAGCAGCGCACGAGGCGGATAGCAATGTAACGTGCAGTTAGTATGTCATGTGGCGAGCTAATTTCTACCGTACGCGCAACTACACGTGTGTCATGAACACGCGTAATGAATCATTACGAGCAGCTGTGCCGACGAAAGGAATTTTAATTTACAACCTCTTTCCGTTGAGCCGCTTGTTTATTTTTTCTTTATCATTACGTCATGGCCTCTAACACTGCAAAGCTATCCAGCCTTCCTTCTGCTCGACAATGCGGAACGTCACGAAATGCACTTCGAGGAAATGTTCACCGCCGAGATGTGCTGGTGGTGAGGATTCAGGGCAGTTTGGTGCAGCCGCCATGTCCGATGCCGCATCGAATATGGAGTCGTAGTGGCTATTATATCAGAGAAGACATAGACATAATGCAAGATTAACCAGTTTAACGTCAGGTAAAATAAAAAAAAGCCGGTTCCTGACAATTCCACGTGGCTACCAACCAGGGCTGGGCAAAGATACTTTGAAATTGTATCGCGATACGATACAAGATACTCGGGCAAGAAGTATTTGAGATACAGATACAAGATACTCGCGGAATAAGTGTATCCGATACGATACTTCCCAATTGTATCTTAAGATACTTCGATACATTTGCAAATTTGCTGTTATAGATCTATGTAATGAAGCAGCAAAGGCCTATGTAGAAATGTGTTTACTTGAAAATTTCTTAACTGCGACCAGCTTTGTTTAATTTTAACAAAATACCTGTTTGTATCACAAGATACAAACTTTCTTGCTCAAGGCGTATTAGTTTCATTTCTAAACGACTTATTGGCATTCGTTTGGCTCCTTAACATGACTGCCCTTTAACTGCTGCGCTGTTAGTTGTTTTTGCTTGACACTTCTGTAGTTTATTGGTGTCGCTGCCCTACTTGGCGACCAGCTGGCTGGTTACCATCTACTTGCAAGTGCCTCCGCACGATGGCGCAAATACCGCTGTGCAGTCTTACCTTATCCACAAGCGTATTGTTTTCGTAATACCGCATCCACCAACAGGTCTACAACAGCAACAACAATGGTAGCTGTATTGTTTGTGACGCATCGTGTAAAGACGATGAACTACATAGTCGGCTATCACAATTAATTGAGGATGTAAAACTGCAGTGACTTTTCATATTTTACTTATCTGCTGGCGTAAAGCGTTCGTTAGCAACATATTCACTAACGTGCAATCTTTTACCATTTGTTCTCCGAGAGAACCTGAGCTGCCAGGAAATGTCTCAGACGTATTCTAGCGGCACAAAACGCCGCAGGTTATCACTGCTATTCCCATTATTGCCATTTCTAGCTCTGCTTACCTGCGGATTTGTAACAACAAGAATACTTTAAGGTGACCTAAAAGAAGGAAAACTAATATATTTGAGTCAAACAGCAAGGTGGTTCCGTATTAAATAATCAAAGTAAATAAGTATACAGGATGTTTCACGTAAGTAGAACCCAATATTAAAAAAAAAAACAAGTGATTAACCGCCGCTGAATAAAACCAAAGGTATTTGGTTTCCTGTCACGCGGCACTCGTTATGGTATCTTTTGTACTGAGCTTAACAGGTTAATAGAAGCGCGATAATGCTTTTAAAGCCTTCTGTGCTGACGACGGACTCGGCCATCGTCAGACTCTGAGCAGTGTCATATTTTCGTTTTCTTTTTTTTGCCCGTCTCTTTTTGTTCCTTTTCTTGCTCTCCTTTTTTTTTTGTAGCATCTCCCTTCTATCATCTTTTATCTCCCTTACCCCTTCCCCCAGCACAGGGTAGCTAGCCGGTCTAAGAACTGGCTAACCTCCTGGTCTTTCCGCTTGTTTCTTTCTTCCTTCCTTAACTGGTTAATTAAATAAGGTCAATTATGCGACATTGCGACCTTTTTAATATTCACTTTAGGGCCAACTGCGCTTCGACCCATCGTAGAGCGAATTTAAAAACGACCAACCCAATTTTTTTTGGCGGCGTACATGCTGCGTGTTGAATGTTTTCGGGCTTTTAGAGAAAGCCCGCGAAAATATGAAATAAAGCCACGTTCGCATACAGTTAAAAAATAAGAATAAAGCAGAGAACGTATTTTAGCAGCAGGTTACAAAAGACATATTACATAAACAGACGGACGAAAAATTATGCAGAGGACAAGGTAATGTATGGGGTGCAAACGGAAGACAGCAAAGAAAGCACTTGTGCTAACAATCAAATTATCATTAAAAGAATTTCTCGAATAATTTAGCAGGAAGAACAAAGACACAGTACTTCAGAATATTTCCTGTTACGTAAATGCTGGTTCTATTACATCTAACGTCAGCACCGTTAGTGGGACGGTTGTAAGAATCTCCTTTGCATGCAAGTAATAATAATATCTGGGGTTTAACGTCCCACAACCACGATATGATTATGAGAGACGCCGTAGTGGAGGGCTCCGGAAATTCGACCACCTGGGGTTCTTTAACGTGCACCTAAATCTAAGTACACGGGCCTCAAACATTTTCGCCTCCATTGAAAATGCAGCCGCCGCGGCCGGGATTCGATCCCGAAACCTGCGGGTCAGCAGTCGAGCGCCATAACCGCTAGACCAAAGTGGCGGGGCCTTTGCATGCAAGTCAATCTCGTCGTACTATGCAAGTCAAGCTTGCATCCACAAGATCTTTCAAATCGCTGATGTGGGAAAGGCGCGAGACGCAAAGCAGCCCCATTTTCGCATTCTTGAGACATTGCAACGAAGGATCACGCAAGACAAACTTCGATAGCGACAGTGTAGCAGCATCAGAATTTGCGCGAAAGACGCCGCACACATTGGGAGTACGCAGCAGAGTGCAGGGTCTATGAACAAGTGTCATCACATCAACACAACTAAAAATAAAGAAAGCATCGAGAAAACAAAAGGTCGACAGTGCGTAGACGTTCGCGCGCTTGGTTTTGTCCAAATGGCTCGAGAGCATTAACGTCACTCTGCTCCACCAATGGGGACGCGTATACCTAATCCCCTGCCCTCGCTGGAGCACTCTGGCGGAAAGATAAAAGAATGTCGCAATTGTTTTGTTTTCTTCTGGTGGCATTATGGGCAGTAGTATAAACTTAAGAAGCGGAGTTCAGCCAACGTTTATTATTTCGCACGGTGCTGTTTCTATAGCAGTATCTTGTATCTTAAGATACACGATACATTGCTGAATGTATCGGAAATAGAGATACAGATACTCGTTTTGCAAGACGTATCGCGATACAGATACAAGATACCCAAAGAGTATCTAAGATAGTATCGAAGATACATGTATCTTCGATACTGCCCAGCACTGCTACCAACCTACTGGGGTCTCGAATTAACTCGAACACGAGATACTTTTCGTAGAATTCATATAGCAAAATGCGGTCGCAGGTCAGCCGCACATCACATGTGGATGAAAAAATCCGTAAAACAGGTGGTGGATGCTCGAGCCAACGTTTCGACAAGTGGACTTGTCTTCATCAAGGCTAGAACTTCCAGCCTTGAAAAAGACAAGTCCACTTGTCAAAACGTTGGCTCGAGCATCCACCACCTGTTTTACGGATTTTTTCATCGCAGCTTCCATCTTCCACTTCCTGCCGTTTTTTGGATCACATGTGGAGGAACATGAAGTTCCAGCGCTTATCGATACTTATTGGTCATGCCTGACCCTGGCCCCTGGAATTATCATTTTAATTTCGTTTCATGGCTGGTTAACAAAAAAATGCAGGCAGTCTCAACTATCCTTGAAACGCGTTAAGAAGTTCAGAACGATGAAAAACGTATTTGACGCGACTTTCAAGGTGTTATACCTTGATTTATGGTCACATTGGAGATCCGGTCCGTAAATTCCTTGCATTTTGTTTTTCCGTGATTGACAGAGCAACATTTTGACATCTTTCTGCTTTTGCGCATCGTCCGTTATATTAGGTATGCCTGTGAATCAAAACCTCTCTTTTCTTTATATCGACAATGTCCCTTAACGCGTCGTCACTTTTGTACGGCAATATGAAAGTACAACTATACTCTAGCATACTTGGAACACAAAGCGAGCTGAAGGCACTGAAAAGGTACGGCCAGGCCCGTAGCCAGGATTTTTTTTTTTCGGGTGAGGGGTCCACTTGCTGAAAGTCTTGACTATTTGAGGAAAAAGCCTATTTTCATTATTTATTTTCGGTAAAACACCATGTCTCGTCAAAATTTCGGGGGGGTAGGGGCAGGGCCCCAGCCCCCCCCCCCCCCCTTGGCTACGGGCCTGGGTCCGGCTATACAGCTCGCGTCGTTCATTGATTATTAGTGGCACGAGGATTGAGTGACATCCTTGTTTTCCTTCCAAGCATATCCGGTGGAGCACTTCCGGTTTTTGAATATTCAGGAAAGGCATTCCAGAATAGCAGACAGCGATCACTCTGGTTGAAGTTGAGTTATATTTGGGCACTTATAATATCCGAAAATAGCTTTACTTAGGATAAGTGTCAATTAGCTGTCATGATAGCGAAAATTTCTCGATTGAGCCCATTAAAAGCTTGCTCGCAGCCGTGATCGTACCGGCACCTCCAGGAGGAGATCTCAATCAAGCTTCAGAGATCCGCTTCGGCAGTGCGACGAAACCGGAAGTTGACCCATGGAATACACCAAGGTAGACGAACGCGCACGTGCGAGAGCCACTACTAGACACCTAAGTCAGGGATTAGGGTCGCCTCCAGAATTTCTTAAAACACATTCTGCGAGGCCACATTGCGATTAAGCGCTGTGTCAGGCAAAACACCATGTTACACTGAATTTGTGGTGCCTCCGCTGTCCTAGTTTATATTCTGATACTCACGCACTTAAATACACATATTTGTTCTTTGCAGATCCCGTGACCTGTACGACGCATACGACGCCGAAATGTCGCACCTGGCCATGTCGACCAGCTCGAAGCCCATTTCTTCAAACTCGTTCTCGTCACGTGCACTCGGACCATATTCAATCTTTCGACATTACCCGAAAACTTGCAAGTGCATGCAGCACATGCCTAGTCATCTACATTCATAAAGGGTATAAGTAATGCTGTAGCGACGCAGTGTGAAAGGAAGCTAACCGTTCTCAATGTGGGAAACCTCTTGCCTTTTCTTGTCCCCCGTTTTGTTTCTCACTAAACAGAAACTGGTTGATACGTGTCCGCAAGATTCTGCCAGTAAATACACACGTACGAACTACTGGTACTCGCCTTGTTTCAGCACTCTTACAAACGAAGGCGCCCTTTTACATTGGCGAATATGGGGCCACGTGGGAGCCATAGACATTTTTCAAGCAATCCCAGAGCGCACCGCGGGCGCGCGGAGCACTATGGGAAAGTGTGTACGTCGAGTGAGCCGACTTCTCGGTAGCCCGCTGCCCGTTGGCGCCGTGGAAGCACGAAACGAAAAGAACGCGTTCCCGCTTTTTTTTACTATTCTTGCAACTTAATAATACATATGCCTGAATGCATCGGCATGTATATGTACGCATGAAATGTGAAAAGGACAACGCAGTCAGCGTAGGTATTGCCGTGCGGGTGTATATATCAGATGTAACGCGGGAAGCGCTATATCGCTTGCCGGTGCCTTCAAAAGGCATTATCATGAACAGTATGGGTTGGAACACATAATTCATGTTTTTTCAACAGCTGTAATGTACTGATATGGATGTGACACAATGGGTATCTTGGGGTACGTTACCGCTCGAACATTTATTGTTACGCATACTTTTGCGCTAGGCAAAAGCTTTTAGCCGGTATGGACTTTAATAAACAATTTCCGCGTTCCATCTCACATTGCCCACAAATATACATATCTATCATATGGCCACCTGTGAACTAACGCGCGAAAACATATCCGGTATTTGTAAAATTCAACACCTGCGGTTAATGTCAACGAAGGGTGGTATCGTTTGTTACCTATGGTACGAGCAACGCGCGTGCTGCCTAATAAAGGAGGCGCATTTGCCTGATAACGATTTGCCTGATAAAGGAGGCGCATCAACTTGGCTGTTTCGACAATGTTCGCGAAGTGGAGCTGGCTTTCTCGTGACGGAATAAAAGCCGTCTCCAGAGCAAAAAGCGAAGCCAACATGGAACATTGCACGCGCCACGATAATTCCGATATTGCGGAAATTTAACGCCGATCATGCGTTTCGGAGGTTGCACGATGCGCATGTCGTTTAGTCGTTCCAGACGCTGACGAACGCGATAAAGAACATGAAGGACGAGGTGCCGATACCTTCTGACAAATACATTCCAGGGAATGCCGCAAGTCCGGAACCACAGTGTTTAGCACAATAAAACTATACGCTTACGCATCACTTAAACAACTACTAAGATTCCTAAGGGCGGAGCACTTTAGGGAACCGGGCTGCCGTATGCTGTGATCTGCCATCTCATGTCGCTCGGCGTCAAGCAGGCAAAACCATGTACTGTACCATGGGCATGTGTAGTATAATATAGCGAGGGGCGGGAAAGGGAAGTGAGGGGGATCCATGTGACAGTGGGGCGGATGGAAAGGAGGAGGGGAGAAAATAAAGCATAGCATAGCCATGTGTATTGTATTATAGCAAGGAGTAGGAAAGGGAAGTAAGCGTGAGGAAGAGGGGAAGGGAAAGCGTAGCATAGGTGTGCACGGTACAGTGAAACCTCGGTGATACGATTACAGCTCATACGAATTTCGGGGTAATACGAATTTTTCGTTGGCCCCGGCCAAGGCCCATTGGCCTGCAATGTAATGGAGTAAGGTTGTTGCGAACCGATTTTCACCCACGGACGTTTGATACGAACGTACGCTACCGCCCAGGCACGGAGAGGTGCTGTCCGCGCTGTCGCGGAACACGCGCCAAGCTCGTGCGAGCGCTGGAACGCAAGCGTGGGCATGCGCGCCGCACCGCCAAATCGTCAGAATCACGGTGTAAGATAAACGCTTTCCTTACGGTGAGAATAAACCTGCAGAAACGCGTCACGGCCTCCGAGATTGTGTGCGCGAATCTTTGAGGCTCTTATTTGCCTCCGTGTGCCTCCGTGTGCCTTCACGTTTAGATTACAGAAGACATTAGCGCCATGCTTTTTTGCTCTAACGCGTCGACGCTGGCTGTTGTCGTTGTACTGTGTTTACACGTGCCTGCCTCGTGCATTAGACATCCTATGAAAGGTGGACGAGGACTGAAAGAAGGCGAGGACTGTCTTGGCGAAGGACTCGGGCCTCACAACGTCAACATGCGCGACCTTTGGGGTCGCGACCTTTGGGCACGGCCGTAAATCTCAAAAAAAAAAACATCCCCGACACCTCCGCGATCACAAAATCATAATCACAGGGATTCTGTAATTTTGTGGCCTTGATCCATCGCATCAAAGCACTTCTTTCGTTACTTTCGCTGCAGTACACCGGTGTCCTGCAAAAAAAAAAAAAACGTGGCTGATCGCCCTTTCATAGAAATTTGCATAACATGAAAGTGATACATGTCTTCACAGGGGTAGTTGAGCGTTTATTGTGCATTGTTTCGTCACAAGGGAGAAGGAATGAATGCTATGCCAACAAATTGTAATGTCCACGCGAATAACGGCAAGCAGCTCGAAACTTGCAGCGCGCTCTAAAGCAAAAAGGACGCACGAAAACAACACATACATGACGAGCGCGAACTAACAACTGTCAGAATATTTACTTCTTTGCGTATGAGCAGCGCGCTCGTTGCGGAAACGCGACCGCTGCAGCGAGTGAAGTGACCTTCCTTCTTTCTGAATCGTCATCGGAAACTTTCGGAGAAAGGACAAGACGTTACAAGCAGCCCCCATCACGAGGTAAGCGTACACGAGAGACACCCCCTGTAGAAGCGCGCTCGCATCGCGACGCGCGGGGCGTCGACCTTTAAAGCCCGCCCTTCTACGGAGCCTGCGCCCTCTTGGCGCCATCTCGCTAATGATAACAAGAACACGCTGACGCCACCGATCTCTGAGTACTGCGAACGGCAAATGGTGTATATAAATTGCTTGCCGTTAGTAAGCTTAAGAAAGTGCCGAGTGGTTTCCGCCGCGCGCTGCAGAGCGATGCGTCGTAGGTTCGACTCCAGGCAACGCAACTTTTTCTTGTAGTTTTTTTTTCTTTGCCATCTGTTAGTGTTTATTTTCAATGTCATATCCGTGACGGAAATACGTCAGTGGAGCCGTGGTGGACCCCGGCATAAAACACTTTCGTGTTAAACACATACCCAAATTTAGAAGGGGCTACTGCTGTCGTGGGTCAGAACGTACCTGGTTCATTAATTAAATACGCGCTTGCGGTCCGTATATTTACGAGTGCTGGTATAATTGCCGACATCTAAAATCTCAACTGACAATCATTCAGGGTTCTTCCTGATGTTGCTGCGGCCCTGAAAAACAATAAATGAAAATTTACGCCAGCTTTCTTTTGTCGCATGCTAGTTTTCCATGCTTTCTTGCTATACAAATTTCGGATAATACGAATATTTTTGGTGGTCCCATGAGATCTGTATCACCGAGGTTTCACTGTATATTATAGAAAGGGGGGGATGGAAGTGACGGTGAGGAGGCAACATGTGAGAGTGAGGGAGAGTAATGCGTATAACATGCCGTGTATACTTTCCTTGGCATTATTTTCTGTTCTCATTAATATTATGTCTAACAAAAAAAACGAGCCCTTAAAAGTCACCTTCTTTCCTTCATGCCGTGTATAGTAGAATACAGCAGGGAGATGGGAAACGGAAGTAAGGGTGAGGAAAGGAAGACCTGTGCATCGCAAATGAAGGTTTGCTTTGCCGCCATGGACGCCGAGCAGGCTGCATCGTTGGAACGACAGCGCTTGCTTGCCTGTGAACACCAAGAATTTTTTTAAAACCCCCTTGGTGAACACCAGCGTCGCCGAAAGGCCGGAAAATTGCTGCTCCGCACTTCGTGAAGCTTTCACCTTGAGTGCGACTGCATACGTTCTTCTGGCTTGTGTTTCAGTCCAGAAGTGCAACGCGATATCAAAACAAGTCAAATCACCATTGCACTCGACACTTATGTTCTAGCACGGACACGTGCGAGAACTCGCAGGAGAAGGCTCATTCGACAAAACACGGCGTTTTTTCCTGGTTGAACGGAGTAACGAGTGGAAGTTTTCAATTCAGCTTCGTGTAATCACAGAAGATGTCGGGTACGCTTCACGTGAAAAAGTCCATAGCGCTGCCCCTTAATGTGAGTTCTCGGGAAAAGGAAGATTTAGTAGCGTTGGAACACAAAGGCTGACCTGTTATCCGTCAAGCGCCGTGAGCACTAAGCATTAAGTTTCACGTCACATTCTTTGACCAGGCTTCGGCTTACCACTTCGAACTCAGTTTGGCTGTGTTAGGACGTTGACTGAGGCACCCGAGTACAGAAACTGTCATACTCATATTCCTTTGGTAGCATGTCGCGTATATGCCAGTTAGTCTTCATCTTTTTCCCGGGGCCACGGCACATGCGCCCCGAAAAATCGCAAGACGCTTCGGTAGGCTCTCCGACACCTTTCGATCTCGGAGGCGTTTGTTCTGGCGATCCCGGTTGTCTCGGATCCCTCCGCAATGCTCCACTTTCCTTCCAAAACGGCAGAGGGCAGCAGAGCAACACGAAAAAGAGGGATTCCGAGTGGGCCAGTTAACAAAACATCCAAGGTCGATCCAAAGGTCCCGAAGCTTCAGGCGAAAAGTGGTTCAGAACCTATTGCCCGCGACATCAGCGAGGGGAGTTATGGGTGCTGCCATTGAAGCGCGACTAGGTGCAGAAGGGGACAAACACTAAAAGCGAAAAACCAAGTTTCATTCAACGGGCGAAGCAATCTTTGTGCTTTACAGATCACATTTATTTCCTCAACAATATTGTGTAGGTGTAATATGCAAAACATTTATGATAGTGTTTAATTATTACGAAAAACTGTTTTCTTAGCGCCTTCTGGAGAGAGGCACGCCGTTACTATTCAGTGCAGCCCCTGTGGTGCATGGAAAGGCGCGCTCGTAAAGTTGGTTTGCGAAGACACGCCCCCTCACGTGTTTTGGCGTTCCGCACATGCATGCGAATTCTCTAAATCATTGTGGTGAGAACTTAATTTTTGCTGTGCGCGGAGTTGTGAGGTGCGTTTCGTCGTTGGTGAACGTGTTGAGTGCAGTGTCCAACTGGCAACGGGATGATGCGGATAACATTTAAAGGGGTGCTGACACAAAAATTTCGGCCTCGCGTTTTTTTGCTGCAATGTGTTGCTGGGGGCCTGTTAGTCATACCATGGCACATCGTTTGCTGCAGGGCGCGACAGGTATAATTAAGGCTCCTCATTACCGAGCAGTGTCAGTTTCGGTTTCGAAACAACAAGCCTCCGGGTCAACTATCACCACCTAGCTGGTGCAGCGTTCAATCAGGTCAGAACACAGAACTGTGACGCACTTCCGCGCGGTTCGCAAGCAGCCGCCGAGAATTAGGATGCTGGAGCCATAGAGTTAATATACTGACTATAGAGGAAAAGCTCCCCATAAGGCCCATGTATTGAAACCTATAACCGCATGGGTTCCGCCATGATGGAGCAAAATGAACGTTGCCAGACCTTGAGACGCTCGCTATATTTGATGGTAGTAATCAGTTTTAATCTACCAACCTAAGCCAGCTACGCGCTGTTCAGGGAACATCAGCTCCTGATTGATAACAGTTAACATTTCCACCTGCTTGTGCGTGGTTTTTACTAGGCACGCCCTGCCAATAATGCATAACGAATAAAGTTTCTCCGTTCGCTGACAAGGGTCACTCGACAGATTCGCTGCTCGAAGCAAAGCGCGTAGGCCGTGGTCGCGCGGTGCTTCGACTTGCAGTGACGAGACACCTGTGTCCACATTCTTTTTCAGCTCGTTGCTGCCGTACTTCAGCGCAGAGTGCCATAAGCAGAACAATGTCGATTGCAGCATGCAGCGGCGAATGTTAGTGAGACGTCACCCGAAAGCTTCAGTCAAAACAAAAGATACACGGCACACGAAATTTCATCGCCGTTAAAAAAAACTAAAAAAAAACTTCAGTTGCGCCTAGTTGGTACATAACTTTCAGTGCTTGTCTCATCTCTTCTTTGGCGTCCGTCCTGGTTTGCACTGAAGTTTTCAGCTTGAAAGAAAAAAGGACTGTCACATGAATTCGAGTGGTACGTGGCAACAGAAAACGCAAACAACGGGACACTATGACAACTACGAGATACACGACGTAAACGAAGTTTCAGGGGCTTTAACACGACGCGGAAGCAATCGGTCGCAAGCGCACTCTCGAGTGTTGGTGTTGATATGGTGGCGCCATCTAGTAAGCCAGCCTGCAAACGCTCCTTTCCGCGCACAGTAAATTGCATAAATAGCCGTCGTATTCTTTCGTAAAAGTATTCAAAATAAACACAAAACAATATCCGCGCGTTTTTAATTGTGCAGATGTTTCTTTAGGATTCATATGTGATGGCAAGAATGACAACGTTCCAAGATGTCAGCGTTCTCGTGGTTAGCGGTCTCGCGGCCCAGCTTTTCCTCTAGAGTCAGTATATTAACTCTATGGCTGGCGCAGCGAACGCGGCAAAAAAATGGCGGCTATGACGTCATCATAACTTGTTGCCGCGTGGTCATGTGAGGGAAGTAGGGGGTCACCGAGGGTCACCTTTGAGGGTGTTTATAGTGCGAGGATGTCGATCACTCGTGCAAACTACAAAATTTATTTAAAATACCTTCCACGGTATATTCGCTGTTGATATTTTGCAGATGATATGCGCATGTTCACCGGAATCGATCCCGCCGGCTGAGATATCGATCCCGATATCTCGGCCGTGAAATTTTGTGTCAGTACCCTTTTAACGCCGAGCGCCTGCCTCGCTACCCGCATAAACGATGTGCTGTGCAAGGAGGGAATAGCAACACACGTATGCCTGGCGACCCATGCCTTCTAGGTAAGAAACCGGGGCAACAGTTTGGAGTACTGTGCTCGCTTGATTTTCATGAATCAGTATTCGTGCGGCCCGGCTTCCTTCGTGAACACGCAGTTCCTGTTATCGGTGTGCATATCGTTATCTGTCGCGCTACAATTCGCATGCCTGTGTACATTACACGTAACGGTAATTTATCGGAGCATAAGTCAAGACATAGAACACGTAGTGTCCGCGCACTTTATGTACTTATTACCGCACTTGGTGCTCGTGTGCAGAGTAATAAAATTGCGTTTTTGTGACAACTGAATAAAACTGAAATGTCATAATTTTCGCGCAACTAGTAGTCATTTCTTGCTTGCTAGAACTGAAGCACACAAGCAATGTCCACTTTAAGGAAACTGCGTACGTGCGAAGCAAACAAGCCACGCTGCAAGTATCAGTATGGGAGGTACGCTGCTACTTGCTTTAATCCATCTGTGGGAGATGCCCCGAACGCCGAATAAAAGTTCCAAGAATGAGTTTCCCAGTACAACCTAGGCGAATTAAACGGCAGTACACTTAAACAACACTGTCTAGTCATGAGTCGATATTAGTTTAGCTGGCGTTGACTTGAAGGTCTATCGTCAAGGGCTCGCCTTTGCGCGAGTCCTTAGCGATCAGGGGCCTACGAAAACTATTTTAGATCGAATTTCGCGATATTGCTAGCAAAATGGCGTCACTTGTTTACCAAATACGCGTCACATCCGCTTTATTTTTTGTTCCACCGGAAGTGTTCACTCCTCACACAGATGGTACTAAGCACCATGAGCAGCTTATGAGCCTCCATTTTCTGAACCTAGGGGTTTCTATGGAAGCTTGCTACCAGTTACATTTACCTTGCAGCACCTCAGTGCTTCGCACGGTGACAATTACCGGGAATTTTGGTCGCGTCTTGTATTACAAGCTCCAGTGGGGCTCAGGACAAAGACTGATAGGCTTCGGTACGTTATACGCAATTGGTATGATTCCGCGAATAATTCCCGAAACCAAAGTGCCCCTAGGCAGCGGCGCGCATACGCTGTATATGTCGAATTATGTCATTGTTGCTACATGGATAACTATGTGATCGGTATTTTCACCGATACAGTAGAACCCCGCTGTTACGTACCCGGATGCTGCGTTTTCGTGGCTGTTCATTTTCGGCCGGCCTCTGCGTAGCTCCCATAGGATCCAATGCATTGGAAACGCCCGCTGTTACGTCGCAACTGTGGTGCCATTCCCGCATTGTACGTGGCGTACGAGCCTTCCGAGACGGCCCAGGCGGCCATTTTGACTTTTAACTTGACTTGGTTTGGTCCGATTGGTGGCTTGACGATCTAACTGGCCGCCAGAAGCGGTGAGGGCGACATCTGTGATGCATCTGTAAGTCCCGCCACCAGGAAAACGACATCAGGGATCGGTATTTTCTCCGTAAACATGCGTCTATGACGTCTTTGGGTGCAAAAAAAAATTGGTTTTGCTATATTCAACAAAAGTACGAACTTCCAGATTAGTTGTTGTTGCCCGGAGTCATCGTATTTGCGTGGACTGGGGGCCGGAGTGGACTCATCGCTGTCGTTTTGTAGGAAATGCGTTTCGTTGTGTTCACGCGTTTCTTATCTCTCTCTTGTGGGCTTTCGTGTTGGTCGTGTTGGACGGCGAACCGCGTGGCACTACAGGTGCTTGACAGACGCCTTGTACTGATCAATTGTGAGAAAATGCGCCATGCGACGCCGCACGCTTCCTTCAACCGAAAGGTTTGAAATAAAATTGTGTGCTTCTCGCCACTATTCTAATTCCTCATTTTTCCCCGTTTCTGCGCTCTTACGTTTATTGTTTTTTGTTCTTTTTTACTGTCCTGTGAATAACGTATCTGCGAGGTTCTACTGTAATTGTTTATTTAAACGCGGAAACCCAGACATCTGAGCTACTCTATCTGATTGCCTCGCAACCGATAATAACCGAAATACAACAGAAATTGCAGAGATAGCTCGGTGGTCCGTGATGGAAGTGACGGCAGCCATGTCATGCCCATTCTCATGGAGTATGATTAGAATGATACAGCAGGCCGATCGCTTAGAGGAATGGTAACGTTAAAAATTCAGGAGCCCTTTCTCTACCTGGAAAAGGGGAGCAAACGAAGACTGGCCTGTGCGTCCCCGGGGTACTACTCTTTTTCCTTTCTTTCTTTTTCTCTCTCTCTCTCTCTTTCTTTCCTTCTTTTTTCTTTCTCATTATTTATTTATTTATTTATTTATTTATTTATTTATTTAATGCTATCTCACTGCGCAATGCTCCCTCCTAACTTTTTCATTTCTCCATGCCGAGAGTAGAACCTTCAGGCTACAGGTGAGAGGAACCCGTCAGGCGTTGATGCGTTTTGTTCTCTCTTTCCTTAATGAAATTACGTACAGTTGAACAAAAACCAATTAAATTCAATTCAATCCACGCGCTTAGCCGCGAAACACTCGAGATCCAACAACGACTCACCAACAACGACAGGCAACAACAACGGTCATGCGTTCATGTCCAGGCAACAATGAAATGTGGCAGCGTGAAATGACAAGTGACCTCAATAAACAACAGATCAATAAACAATATAATAACAGATAAAGCTGCAAGTTGGCGCCCGACTTAGGCGCATCTCTTCATTGTCCGTGTCTTTAGCAAAGCCGTGCATTTTAAGATCGCCATCATCATAAACGGCTGACTGCCGATAAGCCCTTGATCGTGAGAGCTTCAAATATTGGAGGGAGAGAGAGGAGAGAGAGAGAAAGGAAAGACAAGGAGGTTAGCCAGCGGAAGCCTCCGGTTTGCTACCCAGCACGTGGGAAGAGAAAAGGGGATGTAAAAGAGTAAAAAAAATCACAGCATATCCACGGGGTGAATGATGATGAGTGGGGCGAAGCTACGGAGGGAATCATCTGTAAACCGTGAAACTCTTTCGTGAAATGCGCCCAGTACATAATATAAAGAGTGTGAAACATCGTGTATATATTAAACATCAAACTTTTATTGTACTGTTGGTTTACGTGGTCCCTTCATTATCACTTGTGATCGGTGAAATGCAAGGAAGAAGTCCGCTCCCGAGCGAAAGAGCGCCAAGAGCGACCGCATTCCCCGCTCGCCCTGTGCGAATTAAAGGCAAGGCTAGAGGGAAGACAGGACGCGCGTTCCACGACGCGAGGTCGGTAGCATGCCCAACGAAAGCCAATGGAACGCGATCGTGCAAGTGCTCCGGCTTCGCATCGCCTCATGGTTCCATTTAGCGTCCCAAAACCAAATATATTGCTCAAGGTGTGCCTTGCGTTTTTCGTAGAAATAATTTCTTTATCATGTACATTAAGACGAAAAGTTGAAAGCTCACTAGAGTGTATCGCCCGCAAAGTATGTCTTTTAGTGTGATTTAACTCTCGTACGGCAGGGTCCTCGCGCCGTTGCCGGTCCACCTCGCCCGTTGACGATCGGGCGAGGTGGCTACATACAACTACTACTACTACACTTTAAGAAAAACATCTGGCGTTCTTTCGTTCTGCTTTTACAAAACATCTGGCGTCTTTCGTTGGTTTATTTCATCAATCAACGGCGTTTTGAACAAAATTTTTATTGTTTAATCACGCACAGGAGAAATCTCACCAGGCACTACCTTGGAGGTAAACAATGGCTGCTAATGGGAATGAGAGACAGAAGAAGTCGGCTTTTAGCTAACACTTACACTTCTACTTCTACTAACGTTTCCTACTGGAACATGCCAATGGCTGCTAATGGGGAATGAGAGACAGAAGAATTCGGCTTTTAGTTAACGCGCACGCTGCGAATTTTTTATTGTTCAACAACGTACAGGAGAAATCTCCCACCGGCACCACCTTGGAGGTCAAAGCGTAAGACTTGTTACGGACTACTACGATGACGACGACTACGAGGGACGAACGGGTGCCGCCTTAAGGAGCTTCGCCCCTAAAAAGAAGAAGAGTTTGTGACGACAGCACGCGACAAAAACAACAACAACAAAAAAAGGCGCACACGAACACGCATGTGACCGGCGCACCTTCGAGGGCCGCATTTCTGTACACTTGCCCTCGCCGGGTTTTTCGCGTACAGCGCCGCAGCAGCCTCCGCAACTTCTGACTTCTTAAGATGTATCCGACTATAGTGCTGGACAGTCCCAGAGAACATGAGCTAGTGTGGCCCTATTAGTAGAATATTTACAGGAGGTGGTCGTATGTAAATCAAGATAAATGTGATTCATAATAACGGTGTGTGTGTAGTTGCCTGTTTGTAGTTGCCGCCATTGAACGGACTGGGCCCGGTTGATCTTGTAGTGATGCGGAGGACATTCTCATCGTTGTGTTTTATAGTGTTGGGTATTATTGCTGAATTTCGTTAGTCTATCCCCCCCACTCCCATTCGTCCACAGGGGAGTCCTTGCGGGTGGCGTCAACCGCAGACACAGCTCGGAACGTGAAACCTCGGGCCGCGTTGTGCGCCACCTCGTTCAGAGTTCTAGGATAACTTCTTGCTTCACAATGAAGCTTACTCAGTATAGTTAAAGGAGCACTGACACAAAAATTTTGCACCTTGCTTTTTTGTTGCAATAGATAGCTTATGATCCACCTATCACGGCTGGAAACCTCGTTCGCGCGAGTGCACGACGGTTATTTATTTAGAGACGTTTTTAGAGCGCCCAGTCGCAGTTTCGGTTTCAAAGAGCACCGAGCAAGGCAGCACTACTTCCGGAGGACGGGTAAACACAGCTGGCCACGTGACCACGCAATATTGTGACGTAGGCTACGCGCGAGAGCGGGTGCGGCGGGAGCCGCACTTACGGTTCGTCTGCTGCGCCAGTTCGTCTGACGCGGGACGCTTCGAGATGCTTGCGTTTTGATCCGCTTTTTTCACGCTAGAAGTGCGGACGTCGTTCGTGTCGTTGCCAGGCATGGTTCGAGCAGTCAATAGAGCGTTTTAGTCTGTCCAGCATTAAAAAAGGCGTCGCGTAAAACCAAATAAAGTGTCCCCAAGGTGGCACCAGGTCAAGTGGCGCCAGCTATGGAGGATTAGAAACAACTAACAAACGCGTAATCTATGTCCTCCGAGCATTCGGAAGCGCCCATTTCGACTCGTTAACCCTACAGCATCAATTATTTGACTATGGCTCTCAAAAACGGCGCCGAATCGGGACGAATACATTGCTGTCGAAGCTTAAGGACATGAATCTAAAGCAAATGGGAGCATCAGTTCGGAGCTTACACGCTACAGAGCGCACGGCGGCCACTTGATAGATTCTAAGTGGACGACAACCGCTTTTGGCAGTGCTGCCATGTTTTTCGGAGGCGCGAATGCCTCGCCGGAGAAGCTTGCCGTGCACGTTCGACAGCTCTCGCGCGTGCGGCGACGGGCGATATTCTGCGGCACCACGCCCTTGCGGCAGGCTTGCCGCTAGCGTGAGCGGGCCATAACATCTGCCAAATGGCACGACGAGCGAACAGCGGAAGGGAGCACAACCAGCACACTGCAAAGCCGCAGGCATGGAGGAAGAAATGACAGGTAGCACAAGCGCACAGGCGCAAGGGCACAACCAGCCACCAGCCAACACAAACTCGTGACGTAGGCTTGTTTACATATCCTCCGCGTTGATGTCGGCGTCGCGAGGTGCTCGCATCTCGCTCAGTCGCGCGGCATGCACTTTAAAATTGATTTTAAATATGTTCTAGGCTCTATTGGCCCTAGATATTTCGTAGACGTTGTGTATGGCTCCACATGCATCTATTTCACTCATTATCTCGCCTTCGAAATTTTGTGTCAGTGCTCCTTTAAGCCGAAAGCCTTCTATGGCTCAGCCATCGAAGAATCAGGTCTCGTGACGTTAAATAAAGATACAGTGATGCCAAATGAATACGATGCAATTGAAAGTCATTTCGAAGTAAATTTGAAAGGATTCAGCGTACATTAGAGTGAGTGAAGGTCAGTCAACGAGCACTGAAGTTAAAGAAGGATGAACCAAGCGACATAAGTGTCAATGGAGATTGAGTCGAGAGGGTTAAATGTGAGTCGACGATAAATAAAGTGACTTAACAGTGAACCAGCGTACATTAGAGTGAATGAAGAGTTAATTAATTCGCAGAAAAAATGAATGAACCCAATTAACAGCTAGTGGTCCGGGTTAATTAAGAGTGCCTTCAAGAACATAGGCTTTCGCGTGCGACCTCCTTAGCGTTAGCTAAAGGGACCCGGTCACAGTTTATCTCGTTAGATGTCGGCGACTACTTTATTTAGAGCGTTGAATTCCACTAGACTGTTTCCAGAACATTGCGAAGGAGAAAAAAAAATATTCTTGGGGTATGTGAGAAATGACGAGAGAGTGGTAACTCAAAGCTGTTACAGACGTCGAATCACTGCCACGACGCTGGCCGATTTTGAACAGCACTGTACGGTGCGACAAAGATATATATCTTTCAACCGCCCTGTGGCATTTTTGGTTTATCAAATGAAGAAATATAAACCTTCTAAAACTAGCCTAAATAGCTTTAACAGATTCAAGTGCCACAGTTAACATGTTATGAATTGTTTTAGCCGCAGGCGATCATTCCGTAGCTTTTTTATAAACCGCTTTGTAGCAACTGAGTAGTTGAAAATATTTCTTGATACAGAGCTCATATTTCGGTTTAGAACTGCTTGAGAAGCTAAGTATTAACAACTCACGCGAATATTCATTGAGATCACGATAGCTTCCAAAGCATAATAAGCTAGCAAACGAGGTCTTAAGTTGGTAATAGCTACATAGAAAGCCCCGTACCAGAATTGTACAAGAAAGATCTTTTGAGGATGCGATTACCTACCAATGAAAGCACGAAATCATGAGCGTTGAGAAGTGCTTAGGAGAGCTCAGAATTTCAAATAGTGCGCCCAGCCCACGGCGACAGCCATCGCTGTGTGTTGGCGCCATCTACCAACGTGACGTGCGTGGCGCTGAACCAGTTAAGTATTTCTTCCGCGAGGTAGAAGCACGGTATTGAGGCTGTTCCTACCATTGATGTCTCTACATTGATGTTTCTGCACTTGGATGTGGGCTCAGTTTAACGGTTTGCTTTTATATACAGGAGAAAAAGAAAAGACGTTGTCAGGGTTGGAGGTTAAGTAAAGGTCAGCGGGCGGTTGCTATTGGGGGCCCACTGAAAAAACGACAAATAAGGCAGTGCAGGGTGATAGTGTCTGAACTAATTTAGAATTAAGTGCAGAGGAATATACCCGGAGAGATACAGGAAAATAAGTCTACAACTATAGCGCACAGAGCTCTTTTGAAAGTGTGGACACTGGATGAAGGAAGAGCAGTAGTCTGTTGCTGCGTATTGGGATTAATTACATAGACGTGAACAATCAAAAGAAGGGCAAAAAGAACGAAGTTTACCGCTTACCACAACATGTTTAAAATCCAAAGGAAAAGACTACTAGAAGATCCCCTTCGAAAGATGGGATTAAATTTGTCACTTCCGGTGGTTCTTTCATTTGGTGCTACCGTACTTGGTTTTAGCCACAGGAGTGTTTTCGACGCTGTATGCAATTTCCTACGAGAGACTAAAAGATTTTAATGTTAAGTGTAACATAGCGCAGTTTATTTTTAGAGCGTTTCTTTCTCTAATCACAGTTGTATATATAGGTATTTTTGGCCGTTTTTCTTTCGTTTCGTTTTTCCCCTTTAAGCTTTATGAAGTTGTACTGGTTATGTGCAACGCATAAAATATTCATTTTTAAAACCGTTTCCTTCAAAAAGCGAATCCAATCTTTGAGAAAGGCACCGTCCGATTCATGGCCTATCCCCCTAAGTGGGTTGCGCCAAGTGTCTGAGGAACAACAACAACAACAACAACAACTAACATCAACTGCTGAGAACTGAGTGTCAGTCAGTAGCGGGGAATAGGAGGGGGGGGGGGCGAAATTGGGACAGCAAAGAACAGCACTTTAGCGATTGAGAAACTTCGAAGCCGTAGTAACACCGCGGCGAAAATGTATGATTGTAATGCGACATACCAAAATTCAGATAAAACAATTTTGTCAGTTTTTAAACTACCAACTAACACTACCTAAAATTAATGAAAAAAGAAATGAGGCAAGAGAAGCGTAAATCTCTGGATAGTTGGTACGAAAAATAGGACACGGCTACATAGACGCAAATAACACAAGCGCTAATTTGCCACATATAAGAAAAAGTAGAAGGAATCAGGGTTGTGCGAATATTCGAAACTTCGTATATCCGGCTCAAATAGTTTGGTATTCGATTCCAATCGAAAGAGACACCTCTACTATTCGAAATATTGGAACACCAGAAATTGCATAACAAGTAAGTCGAAATAACCGCAAATAATTACGTACCTGCGGTAAATTCCGCAAGATTTGATGCACAAATAGAAAAATTATTTTCAGCTGCCGCACCCTCCCTTAGTTCACTTTTGCAAATGCTGCACCAGTCTTCAAGTGTAGTGGCCAGAGAACGGCATGGTGTATGAGCCCGAGCACGTTGTTGCAACAAAGTGCCGAAATTACACTGAAGAAAACCGTCGGAACAAATGGGGAGCCATTGCAAAATTAAGAAGGGATGCCTAAAAATAAAGCAATTCAGCATCATTCCGCGTTAAATTATAAAGCACCTGCAATGAAGTTCGTGCTGATGAGTTGTCATTGTTCCCCCAAATTGAGGAAGCATCGTTAGAGGGTTAAACTATGACGATGATGTTAGCACATCAGCACTCGCGTGTATATTGTAAGTATAGCTGTTCTAACTGCGCAGCAGCTCAAGGGACCGCGCTGTCGTCGTCTCATGTCTTGCGCTGCTTTCACGCAGGCTTATGTGTCGCGTTGCCGTCGCGCAGGTTCCACGTTTCACATAAGCCGAGCAGACTGAGCGTTTGGCGCACCAGTGCTTGCTTGCCCGTGAACGCCAGCGTCGCTAAAGGGCTAATGCTTCTGTCCGAGGCAGCGAAGGGACAGCGAAACTCCAGCGCCGAGAGTTAGACGCACTGCGCTCGAAGCAGCAAACAGTAGAACAGTACGAAGGAGACCGGGGAATAGAAAATAGATAGTCGCAAAACAAATCAGATAAACACGAGAAAAGAACAGAAAAAGGTAGAAAATATCACATAATCACACGAAACGTGCACGAAAGACCAGATAAATACAAGAAAAGAGCACATAAGAACAGAAAATAGCAGAAAAGATAAACACAAGGGAAACAAAACGACTTCTTTTTGGGCGAGTCGGTGCGTACATTGCATAAGTACACTTGACTGTGCCAGAAGGGGCTGCCAGAAGCAGCGCGCAAAACGCAAAATTAGGCCAATTAGAATTTAGGTCAGATCATGTCTGTTGGTGCTACCAGCCAAGGGCTCGAAAACCGCTACTTAATTATGGGTCCAGCCACTCAAAGGTGAATAAAATGGGGATCGCTTCCATTGCTTTGAGAGCAGCGCTCGAAAAATCATGCGTCCACAAGACGACGCAAAGCTTCGAAAAGCAAGTGGAAAGGCTAAGGAACGCTGGGTATCCGAGCCACCTGATAGACACAGCTTGCGGCAAGCTCGCCCGCGTGGTACAAGAAAAAGGCAGGCGACAGAATGCTAGCGGAAAGTCGAATGAGGTAGATGAGTTCGCCGTTGTTCCGTATGTTCACGGCCTTTCCCATGGTCTAAAAAAGATCGGGACCAACTATGGGGTTAACGTAGTTTTTTCCGCGCCAGCTAAACTTTCCAAAGTGTGTAACATGGTTAGTAAGAGGAAAGAAGATGCGAGTGAGTAGCGTCAAACTGATTGCCTAATTCATCACAGGAATAAGTATGTAGTTTGCGAGGTCGGTGTGGTGTATCAGGTGCCATTAACGTGCGAGAAATCGTATGGGAGAGCGCAAGATGCATTAACATGCGACTACGGGAGCACGAGAGATCGTTGCCTAACGCCCCAGCTTTGCATTTACCAGCGCACTGCCGGCAGTGCGGATACGAGGCAGTTTTCGAAGACGCGACAGTTCTGTCGAAAGAAAGGAAGTTAATAGACCGCAGAATCATCGAGGCGTTCCATATCAGGAAGAAAGGGGAGGGATGTATCAGCCACCGGTCGATTATTCTTACTGACAAAGAGTACGCATATCTCTGCTCCACGTGCACGTAACCACCTCAGTCTACGCGGTTGTTTCCACGTGCACACAATCGTTCTCATGCACTTCGTGTTTTTTCATGTTCTTTCTCATGGTTTTATAACCTGTCACGTGTCTCTATGATAGCTTTTCAGCTGTTTCATTGATAACTCCTTAAAGTGCTTATTTTCATGGCTTTAGCGGTTCCTGTGTTAGCCCCTAGGGGGACGTGTCATACGGGCTGAGGCTGTTAAAAAGGCTGGTTTCATGGTTCAATAAACTCCGTTGTTAGTCTGCGCTCGTTGTCTTGCCTTTCCCTTCGTGTCTCGTCCCACTGCGAAGTTCGACCAGAGTGAACTCGTACCAACTCGCCCAACTCTCCCCTCTGCTTACCCATATCCCAACAGTGTCAATGTTTCCGTTAGAAATTCGGGAACGGACAAATTTTATACATAGACTGAGAAAGCGCACGTTATGTCGGGAAATGTCCGGTGGTTTTTCAAATGTGTTATGCGATCTTAATGAATTTCGGAGGAGTTCATGGCGCCTCTCTTTCTGCCGCAATAGACTTATTCATAAGGTGCAAGCTAGAAAATTGTTTTATCCATTTTAATAATAAGCTGCGAGATGTAAACTTCCTGGTATTAATATATTTCGCAAATTTCAACCATTTTTACTGAATTATTGAATGCCTATATAAGAGTCTGCTTGCTACTGCCACTATTTTCGCACATTTTATTTTTTATATAGCAAACATTGCGAAATTCGATGCCCTGATTGCTGAGAAAAATTATTTGTGCGTTCCTGTCCTTTTAGATGGGAGCTTACGATCTAATGTCTTCTCTCAATATCCGAACCTCCCATTTTCCCGAAGCAGCAGCGACAGAAAGCGCGCTAAATGAGTCCAATTACGTAACGAATGATTTCAAGCATTGCCTTCTAAAGTGACCGACGGACTCGAGACTGGCCTGCTGTACCCAATTATGATGATGATTATGATAATGATGATCTCTGGCTCTACTACAGTGTACTATTCTAGCACTGGCTTATACAGAGGGGGGTCAGGGCGTCCTGACCCCCTTTAATTATGAAAATTATACTCTTAAGAAGAGGATTTACGCGATTCTCCCATCAGCTCAACCCCCGTTCCCTTAAAGGGGTGGTGCCACCAAATTTGTGGCTTGCGCGTTCTTTGCTGTAAGCGTTTCCTATAGCTCCAGGAAGCATGATGCACGCAGCAAGATTCATGTATTCTCGCTAAATAATTTAATATCGCCTTTTGATGTCGACAGCTTTCGGTTTCGGTTTCTGGGCGCCGAGGTTGGGCAGTGACGTAGAAGTGTAGGAGGCTTGGTCACGTGACCACACAAGGCTGTGACGCACTTAGCCAGGAAGCGTTAGAAACGCGGCGAGTGATGTAGCAATCGATGCTTTGCCGGTACTATAGTGAACTAGAATATATTCTAGTTCACCACAGCCGGTACGTACGTTGCGGAGGTGGCGGAGGTCCGGAGGTCACTCACGTCACTACAGCAGATCTGGTGTGACGTCACTACAACTTTCGTTGCCCTTCCTACAGATCTACGTCAGAGTTGGCGCGCTAGCGATGGGTTTCCATCGGGAGAATGGGCATTTAGGTACACTTTGGAAGTGAATTAAAATATATTCTAAACGTTTGCTGTGTCCGACCCTTCGTGTGGAGTGTCCTTGCATACGGAGGAAACCCGCAACAGGCTTGTTATAGCCTCGAAATTTGATGGCACCAGCCCTTTAAGCTCCATCATTGGAGGTGGCGCAAAATTTTGCTAAGGACGGATGTAAAATGACAGACCACAAGCGCTACTTCAACGAAAAGTTTATTGCGACCTACGATGATGCTACCTACAATTGTGGATCATTAGCAAATAGCCCGATCAGGCTGTCTGTTGTGCCCCGTATGCTGACCCTGCCCCTCGGTAAAATCCAGGATCCGCCCCTGTATTCTTGTACACTGTAGCTTTACCCTTTGAAAAGAGCGGACAGCCACACAGCGCCAAAGCCCTGTGCATCTGGCGCCATCTATCAACCCCATACTGGCAACGGGCAACCAGTTAGCTCTCCCTACCACCAGACGGCAGCACACACAGCATTTTGAGCGCCAAGTTTATAAGTGGTTAACTAGCCTTCTTTTTCGTAGTTTCGGCGGTTTCGGCTCCTCGCGGCTTATTTTGTCCGCCAGTTCGTTTTTCTCACGAGAGCCCCGTTGACCTTTGCGATCGTTTATATGTTTACTTTCCTTGTTACACTAGCATTTTCTGGCGCTAATTCAGGCGCCTGGCTCGGAAACTGCCCGCGCTTCCAGGATTGAGCGAGAATCGTTGAAAGGCCCCGCAGCTTCAGTTAATGTGGGCCGTGTATTGTGTAATTGAATTGTATTTCGCCATTGGTCGTTTCGCTTCGCTCACTTGTCGTGCTTCACAGATTACGGCTTGACGACGTAGCACGTCGTCAAGCCAGTCTCAGATCCCCAAAATGTGTGACGTCAGTATTACGCCATCATGACGTAAATGACGTCACGTGATGATGTCGTCACACTAAATCGTCGAGAAGTCAAAGGTGGGCCGATGCCGGAGGCAGTGCAAAATTAAGTGAGGTAGAGAAGGCTTCCAACGCCTCACATCCTAGAGGCAGTGCAAAACCACGTCCGGCGCCAAAAGATTTTAAGGTGGTGGGAAGGGAGGACGAATACATCGATTGAGAACAAAGAGAACGTGGCTTTCGTCTTCGAGCCGTCTTAAACGAATGCGCAAGGAACACCGAGTTTTTGCTTGTTTGTTTATTTGTTGGTTTGTTTGCGCAACAACGAGCAGCAGATATGAGGCAGTGATAAAGTGTACTTATACACAGCCGACACGCTACGCCACCACACAATGACTGCAATCTCGCATAAACACAACAATGTTACGACGACAATCAAGCGTTGTCCTTGTTTGCGTTCCCCGACCGGTTGGACTGAGAGGCACATTATTCGAAGTTCCCGCTGCATTTGGGAGCCTGCGTTCAGTACGCGCTCTTCTCAACAATCAGACCTGATTGTTGAGAAGGATCTGATCTCAACGATCTGTGAGCAATTTATCGGATACAACAGTAATGAAGAGTTTCTGCGAGAGACAACTGAATAACTTAACCGCATCAGATAACTGCCTAACGAAGGCCACACATCCTTACAGCGAGGCGAGGACGTAGCACTCGCAGCAATCGCACCTGGCAGCCTTGCAAATTAAGTGGAGCATAGCGGATGGTAAACAAGTGCGTTTGTGACCAAGAGGAAGTTTGAGACGACGGTGGAGGCATCATTATATTCGACCCGGCGGAATGAACGAGAAAGGAAACGATAATTTTATGCAAATGCTGGTAGAGAGAGCAAATCAAGGTGAAAGGAAGCTCCCGCCCCGCGTCAGTTTTAGACACATGTCTGCTTATACTTGGCCCGTGGAGATAGAAACCACTGCTTCGGAAACTGCGTCGCTGTGTACTTTTCCCGAAAGACACAGAGACACAATCCTCGTTGTATTGAGCTAAGGCGCCCTCTTAGACGACTTACTAAACATTTCCAGCATGACCTTCACATCAGTTCTTCTTGTACAACCATAGGGTTCCTCCATAAAAAGGAGGGGGAGTAGGGGCAAGTCTCACCACAGCCCCCCCCCCCTGCCACGCCCCCCCACCTCCGGTTGGTCGAGTTCGAACGGAAACGAGCTTCGCAATGGATGCAAACAAGAAAACGAAGTGCTGGCGTGCCTCTCACAAAGGCCTATTGGACCTCAGCTTTCTGGTAAAGAATTCTTTGAATGCAACTTCCAGGGGACGTTGGTAGCCATTATGGACAAGAAACATGCGTATGCGTAGCCATAACCCTGCGCATTAAAGAATGACGCGGAGGTCAGACTGACTAAATCTATGGGGCAGAATTGACCCCGCCCCCCCTTAGATGATAGCCCCCCTCGGTAGCAAGCCCATGTGTTCAGCCTGCCCGTCCGATTGGCTCCGAAGTAATGCGTTGAGTGGTCGTACGCTTCTGTCACGTTCTGTTAACGTGACACGGACAGATAAAGAACAAAAGGATCCCAAGACCGTCGTTTTGACCAAGAATGTTTGCCAGAGAGCTGGTGCTCATCATTCTTCCTCTAATTAATATTATTATTGCTACTATTTTAGCATTGCCCTGATGGGAGTTTCATGAAAATGTTCGGGTACTTCACGTGATATCGACATACTCTGCTTGTTCTTGGGTCTTTTTATGGATACTTTTCATAAAGTACGAAACAGCAATGACGCTACTGTTCTGGACTAACTAAACTTTCCTTCATATCTCTTACAACGAAGCTGTAAATGGCGAATATTCGGGATTTCGTCGCGTCTAGTTTCCTCAGATCTATAGTTGGATACAACTTTAGAAGTCCGCGGCATTTTCTCCACAAAGGCGGATGCACGCAAGCCTGCACCAGTCGGAGCCTACTCCAGACTGACGTCATGAGTCGGACGGCCGCTGACTACGCCTTCGGAGAACATTGCCGAGTGCATGAGCGGGACTATTTCTTTAGTCGCCGAGGCGGTAGGCTACCGCGCATTCGGTCATCTAGGCGGGGCCTGTCGGCACTTCTTAAGCTGTATCCGACTGTAGTTTTCTCACATCTAGTTTCCTCAGCTGCCCTAGATAGAGATAGATGGCCACTCTGGACCACGATGAAACCACCAGCTGCCGCGTGCGCGCTCTGCGCAGACACGCACGCGCCTCGAGGCAACAGCGAACTGTTAGGAAAATATTGAAAATATGTGCCGGGGCCTTCATATTTTGATATAAAGTGGGTTTTATTGCGCGTAGAAAAATGTATTACCAGCAATGCACATGTTTTTGGAAGTGAAGCCGATGTCAGGGCGTCGATGTAAGCTTGGTCTTTGTAAGCTGGCTTGACCCCATTGTCTATTGCAGCGAAGCCAACTCACGAAGAAACAAGTAGTGCCGGCATGTCGTGAAGCGGAGAATGCGGTCTTGTAGGTGCGCTTGGCGAGCAAACGTCGCTTAATATGCATCTCGATGGCGGTGCCATTGTCTATGGGCCGCGGTAAACTCTGCGCAGCGATTTGAATGTTGGCGGACATGTTCACAACTTGGCATTTGATACAAAACTGGCTTGCGACGTGTCTGGATGCGCGCGTACGTCCTTGGATCGGTAAAAGACAACTCGGGGGAAGTTCAGTTTGGCTACATTAGATGTAAATTAGTAGTGCATATACCACTGAAGACTATCTCGGCAAAACTACACACAGCTTCGAATTGCCTGCAAAATCTGATTCTTGAGTTTTACGTTCCAAAACCAAAGTTTCATTAAGAAAGACGGCTAGGTGGGGGACTGCAAATTAATTATGCTAACCCAAGCTTCATTATTACGCACCTAAATGTAAGTACGCATGCGTCCCCATCGATATGTGGCCGCCATAACTCAGGATCTGTAACTGTCTAAGCTGCTCATTGCACGCATTAAAAAGGTCACGTGTGTGTCTTGTGTGCCCATATGACGAAGCGGCCTCGCGCATTATCAAAGCACCACGTCCGCCATATCTTTGGTAAAGTCCCGCTGTGGAGCATCAGTGGTCATTAATGCTCTGGGTCGTGAGACAAGTCCGGTAGTACATGCCGTAGGCAGTACGAATAACCTGTTCACACACTACCTACAACTATTATTTGATTACGCCTAAAACGTTTATTGAAAAGGGACCTTATAGTCAGGTAAAGAACATCACCTTCAAGGGCAATATTGAGTAGACACACTGGCTTACAATTTTAACGAGCATTGAACTTACCTTTACACCTGGACAGAAAATGCACCGTTATATGCTTTCTGCAGCATACGAGACGACATTGCAAAAATAGAAAAGAACAAAACCACGACGCTCTTGCTCGGACCTAACTTCGGCTTTCGGAATAGATGTGTAGCATACGAAAGAAAAAAAAAAAGACGGATTCTTTGCGTAGGTGCTCAATGAAGTTTGTAGAGCATTGCCTTCGAAAAGAAATAATTTCATTAAAATAAAAGTGAAACATACAGAATGTAAAATTGTGAAACAAACCACTTCCAACACAAACGCATGTCACGCGTCTCCAAATTACTGCGCATTGATTCTGTAAAGCAAGGACCAACGTTTTTCGAAAATGCATTTCTTTGACTACCTCGGCTGCATGAATTTCGCAGGAGAGTTGATAAATTTGCGAATATGTTTTCAGATTTAGGCGGTCTGAATTTTTCGAAGGTTATGAGCTCCGGTGTTTGTAAAGTACATCTGAGCCTCACAAATTATTTCATGTTTTCCAATACGATATAACATACGCACATATCTTGACGAAGCAAAGTTAATTTAAATGATACCGCCGTCATGCTGCAACCGCTTTGTCATTCTACACATCGCATGCAGACATATGCATTTCGCATGCATATATAACATCGCGTGTTATATATATATAACACCGCGTGTATTTCTTCAGTGCCAACAAGCTGCCACAATTGAAAGCGTGTAGACCTACATGTTGCGGATACAGGAGGCTACTCCTTTATCGGAGCACATTCAAGTTGAAATAAAACAATAAGCTGAACTGAAATCAAAACCTGCTACTCGTGCCATGGGCAAGACATTATTAAATATGGGTTTTCAGACACAGGTCCATAATATGTAGTTCCATTGCACAGTCGGCAAAAGCAGTAGGCATGTATAAGGAATATAACGGTGCCTTTATTGAGCACAATCTTGGCGTACAGATATTGCTGTTCGGCGTTGCATAGGTCGTATATGTTCGGGGAAAGAACCGCGAAAAAAGTTGTGGGAACACAACGACGCTTGCCTATAAACGCGACTAGAGTGACAGCACGACAGCTCGAACAAGTGGCGAAAGTGTCAAAAACATTTCAGCACGAGGCATGTAGGCATGTCACGTGATACCGCGGCGACGTCACTGACTGTCGCATGCCTACATGTGCGGTCAATCACTGTAAACTTTGAAGCTAGAAGAAGGTCACCTGGAACATTACAACTTCGCTTCGCATCCAACCGACCGACAACAGATCGCATTTAAAGTATCAGGTGCCGCATTTGTTGTACAGTCTTCACCGATTGAAGCACGACATCGGAGAATTCGAGACTAAGACTCGTACACGTCATTGCTCCAGAGAACCGCGCTGTGTCGCTACAAAACTGGCCGCTAAAAATAAGGCTGGGTCTGACGTAAGTTTTCGCGTCAAAATTACGCCGATGTAGAGAGACCTCAAGGCGGTGGAACCAAAAATACGTGCCTTACTTAGCCCTAAATTGCCGCATTTTTATCTGTGAGGTCCGTACATGGTGCATTAGTTTTGAACTACCATTTATTTCTCATGAATGTGAGGGTTTTGTGTCAGCAGTACGGGTTCATCACGATGTGGTGATTATGTCAGTGTTGGTCTCACGTTCGTTTTAGTTTTTCTTCAGTTTCAGCGTGCAGGCTGGCAGTATTCATTGTATATGAACATTCATGGCTCAATGAATGCTCATGGTTGTATATTCGCGCAAACACGAAACTCTAGCCGTTTCATAAGTCAGGTCAAAACGCTTTGAACACCATCGGAACAAACCACTCGCAGCATATTGGTAGACACGCGTAGATCAGCGGCCTGAAAAACACAACACATTAAATTTTACTTGAAAGAGTTATTTTTCGAAATACAAAGACAAATGCTTAGATATCGTCGACGACAGAATTTATGACGTTCGACAAACATCATGCAGGAAATGCTGATTTTCTGAAACCGAAAGTAACGATCAATCCTGGACCTTAGTTCAGCTACCGCGGCACTACTAGTTCTGTTATCTTGACGACACCAGTTATAAATGGTTGCAGCTGACTCTTTTGAGATGGCTACCTCCAAGGTTGTCAACAGTCAAAATTTAAACACTAAAAAGGAAAAAAAAACGCTTTTACTACGCCTCTAAATCTACCTTGGCAATATGGCATAAAAAGTTTTTCACATGTCATGAAGGCGTGGAAGGAGCAAGGCAATGCCGCAGGAAAGAGTACAGAGCAACAAGGACCTTCAACAACACCGTTTGAATTTACACAGCTTTTTCTTCCTACATGTAGCCATGCGCATACTCGCAAGTATTGCCGAGACATCACTTTTGGTACATGCGACTCGCTTAAGCCTTTTGCGGAATTATTTTGTGCTTATCCGCCATAAAAAATGCAAGTCATATCGTACTGAAGCCCCACGACACTTGCTTAAATGCGTGCGGTACAGTGACTGCGACGCATTATATCATAATATGTGTAACCACCAGCTTGTGACGCCTTTACCCAGGACTTTCATTGGCACGCATTACACAGTGCCATTTCATAAGGTACGTTTGGTCAGGAAACCATATGCTGGTCAGCTAAGTTTTAGGTGTTCACTAGTTCGTTAATGTACACTTTGGCACGCCACTTATATCTTCTTGGCAACACTTGTGTCGATTAATGTCATCCTGTAGGAGGGTGCGCATTTGCGAAAAATCCTACAGCCTTACTGATACATATTTCAATTCACACGAATTGCGATTTATGTTGCAAAGGCGAGCATTCAAACGTAACAGAAACTCGCAAAGCTATGTCTAAAGCAATGTCGTCTAGGCGACGCTTACATCATGTTTTCGTTGTTACCCAGAGCCAAATAATGGTACATCTTAGGCTTATTTTTAACCAGCAAAAAATGACGCGTGATGCTACATTTGAGCAAAATGAAGGAAATGGCGTATTCAAACTTCAAAGCCCGGGAAACCATCAGCCAGCGAGCATTCCAGATTGCATGCAACCATACGCCAATCATATGTGAAAAACGGCCCGCAATTACTGTACGCTTCACATATGTTGCTGTTCATTCCAGTATACGTTCTTTCCTATTTTTAATTCTTGTTAGCCTCACAACCAAATATTGGAGTAATGAGGCATATCTAACTGCAATCTTCAACATCTGTCTTCCTCTACATATGCTTGTGAAATTTTACTGCGGTTAGGCAGTATATACGGTCCCAATGGTGGCAGTCTTGAAATTCCGATTTTATTTCATGTAAAGAGAAACACAATATGTCTTGCCTTCTTCCGCTATTATAAAGAAATAACTGCGATAAGAGACCTGTACTCAGCGCATATTAATAGGCGTAACATCTCAACACCATGAGGTTCGCGGTAACGCGCCCAGCCCTTTCGTGAAACTGAAACACACTGCGATCAGCTATTCTACATGAATAAGACGCTTGGCTGTCCTCATAAACCTTCCCATATGCAGCGTCAAGCCAAAACCAGCCAAGGTGGGAAACCTACTTCAAAAATTTAGCGTAACAACGACAGATGATCTCATGCGTTTATCTTTTATTACGAAACGCTTCGACCTGAGCCAAACCCATTCACATACGTCACTTGTATGTCTGCGTTTTAAACATTTCCTATTGACTAGACACCCGAGTAGGGACTTTGTTCCACTAATTTCTTTCCCGACTTATTCTGTTTTAAGAACTTGGTGTTCTATGCTAGCTGTAGAAGAAATGCAATGGCGTTGTCACTGGTGATTGTTCATGGCAGTAATACAGGGCCCCGAAAAAAAAAAACAGCAGCAAAAATGCCAGGGCACCTCTCAAAATAACTTCGGCTGTCAAAAAACGCGTTGCCTACGTTCTCGCTGTATATATGAGGTTTCAACTTGGGTATACATACTATCTGCGTGTATAATTCCAAATAGGTATGTAGATGAATACGCAATAACGTTCAATGGATACCTAACTACACAGATCGATGAAAGGCGCAGCGGTAAATATGAAAAAGTAGCTAAATATGCCGGAAATGTTCTGCAAGCGTAATGCGTATAGATGATTCTTTAGTGATTGGTTATGTAGAGACAGTCGGGCGACGTTATCATAAATACGATCTGAAAATGGAATGAAAGCTGCTAAATTCTGGGTATACAGGTATGCAATGAGACCCTCCTTGACGTAGAAACATATCGCTTATTTTAGATTATTTTGCACCGTAGTACTATTTCACTGAGGGATGTGAGTGTTCTTGAACAGGGGATGTCACTGCGGAAGATGGGCAATGTTGCCTTGAAGAAGACAAGACCCCTTGTCCAAACATCGGCTACAACGACACCCCGTGTCCAAGAATATTTCTCTCTTCAACCTCTTCTCCCGAACTTCTGCCTTTTTTCAGTGGGCGTTGATTATGCTATTAGGGTCACCATGTGGGTGCTACCTTTCTCTCTAGTCATCTTGTATCTCACTTGTATCTCCAGTTGCAATGTACTTTTTTATACTTTCTAGAGGCGTAGCTTCCGCACCCTCTCAAATCTTTTCCTGCGACATATCTCTCATTTATAGAGTAGCAATATTTCCTGCTTTCGCTTACGGTGCTGCCTAGTTTCTTATCCTACGGCTTCGTTTACGCCTTCTATAGACAATGCTTAGGTTTTCTTTACAAGTTAACCGACGACACCAAAAGTATCATCGCGGCGACGTACGCACCAAAACCAGTTATACACATTCTTCTGAACGCAAACGGCTCGCCACGCATCCTGCGATGCAAGCCGACTGGTTGTAAAGCTTGATGACAGACAATGCTGATGTATCGATATGCTCCCAGAAATCTATCGTATATATAGTATAACTTTCTCAAGGCTAGCCTTCCAGTTATTACGGAGGAAAACATTGTTTAATTGATAGGTGACAAATCCTGTATTTCACTGCGTTCAATCGATTTCGCTGTAATTTAGTCTCGGACGCCCACAGCTATACGCGACGTTTGAGTAGCTCAGCCTCGTGAACTGCAACTTCCACTGCTTGCTGCTTTCTCAAGAATAGCGAAAAGGCACACTTATCGGCGGCTGCGTTATCGGAGACTGCACATACTAATGACACTTGTTTTCTAGCTAAGTATTTTCCTAAGCGTTTTGCCATACTACTTGGAATAATTTTTCAAAGTACACTATCCTGTCGATAATCCCTGCCACTGCGTTTTCCCAAGACTAACGATTTACCTCACACGTACTTATTAACTTGCTAGATTTCCAGTCTTTTTTTTTACCCGCACTGAGGCACAGGATGTATCAGTTGGCACTAAAGCAACTCACTCTAATTTTCTACTTCGCTCTAACGGCTTAATTAAAAACAGATTTAGACGAATCGCACCATACTTCCTCCGTATTTTCCTGAATTATTTCTTTAACGCATCTATACATAAATATGATTATAAAACGAACGTCTACACTTATGCATTAGCTGAACTGCCTCTTCAACAAAGAATAAAACTAAATTAAATAGCCGAGCACATATATTGCACCAAGGAACAGGGCACGACTTATCCAGCCCTAACAGTGATCCTCCTTTACACTGCGTGTCTGAGTCAAACTTTCTCAAACGGCTATCAGTTTAACACTGTCGTTTAAAGGCAAGACACAAGCTCGATAATTGCCAGTCGCGTAAACTTTCTTTGCAGTGGAAAGCCTGGCAAGCCCACCGACAGCCACTACCCATGGCCAGTGTGTCCTCGTATCATTCTGGTTTGGGCAAAAGCAAATTCGATTTACGACAGCCTCAAGCGAATTACTCCTAGAATGCTCGGTAAACCTGGCAGCGGAGTCTTCGTTCACTTTCTTCTTCCTGCCGCAATAGGCCGAGGTTCGGCCTTCTCTATAGAAGGTCGTTTGTCAAAAAGGATCGAGATTTTTTTGTTTCGACGTCTACGCGGCAAAGCCAATATCTCTCACCAGCATTCGTTAGCTTCACAACTGCGGAAAGCTCGCAGAACCTGGAGAACATCGATCGCTAGTGCGGACTGAAAAAACTAATTTCAGCCTCGTAAAAGCCGATCGCCTTCTCAAGACAGCAGTCAATACCACGCTACATTGAAACTGGTTTCGATGTTTTACCATTCACGGGACAACGTGTTTTCGTTCTGTGAACAACAAACAGATTTTCAGGAAGCCATGCACAGTCGTCCACGAAATAAAATGGCCCACGTTGCCGTGTGCACCGTCTAGTGGCGAGCCGTCCGGTTCGAGAGCATTGCTCAGGCATCTGCAGCCAGAACAATGCTTTCGACTCCGGACAGCTCACCATTAGACTGCGCAGACGACAATTGAGCCGCGCGCTCGCGTGGTCCGTTTATTTTGTGGTTTACTGTGCGTTTCGTTCTGTTGCACATTGTATTGCGCGTGCTTGGGAAAAAAATTGCTTTTCGTATCCGCATTCCTCATGTTAGTCTACAATCTTAGCTCTACATTCTACGCATATTCTGTTCAGTTAAGTGAGTGGACTGTCCCAGTTAATTCTCACCGACCTCGAGGTGACAAATACGGCACTTGATTTCTTAGCTGCCCGACTACGTGCCTCCATGCGTCCAAAAGGTTACATCATGTGTTATAAAGTACCCGCTCATGGGCAACATATATGCACAAATCTGACAACTCCGGTTACTTCACCAATGCAGACTTTCTACCAACAGGATAATCAACGATATCCCTCTCTATTTCCAACAGACCCGGAGACGTGAAGTACATCATCTCGTTTCTTAACATAGTGAAAGCAATGCTACAGACATCCGAAAGGATAGATGATGCATTATAGAACACCTGATCATGAAAAACGTAGACGCCCGAATTGGACTACATCGGTTAACCAAATAAAGCAGACTCTGTTAACGGGATAGGCCTGCCTTATCCCAATAACAGGCAGCCAAGAAAAATATTGCAAAACCGTCCCAGCGTAAATCTGGCGTCAGTACAGTCGTGGCAGGAGAAAGAAACCCTATTTATCGCCAGAAGACTTTCTACATACACAAAATCGACAATTTTTGGGGGTTTTAACCCAATCTCAGTTGCGTTTCTTAATCTAATCCATAGTCGTACAAATTCTGCACGACTATCACAAGTCTCATTTAACGTCACGGTTTTCCAATCTCATCAGCTTCAAATCGCGAAAACTAAAAGGTTCGAGATTTTAAAAAAAATTCCATTCACTTACGTTGAATTTTACTGTCAAAAGTTGCCAATTACATTAAAAAAAACGCGTACTCGAATATGCCTAGATATATTTTTGTGCTAGACGTATTTTTGCGCTGATAATTACCATCTGAAGTAGAAACAACTACAGATTTATAACACCAGGAAAAATCGAAGAAACGTGCAGAAATACCACTTGGCACTGCTGTTCAAGCTAAAGTAATAAATTAGGAGTCAGTGTTTTCTCTGTAAACAATGACGTTCGCTATAGAGAAACGATTGACGTCTCGCCCGCCGTATTCCTAGTTGTTTAATAATTGCAGGCTCAAATTTTCTTTAGTAATCAGTTTAGGAAATCTAAAAAACCGATGACTCTGTAGTCATTTCACTTGTTCTATGTTAGTGTGAGTCGCCAACTGGCGCAGTTTCGTTATTTCAAGCTTCAAACAAGCGACCCGCGGGACTATTCCAATGAAGGCTCATACACCCAAGGTTAAATACAAGCGGCGCTTCATTACCCATTGCGGTCAGTATTGACCAAGCGCGTTCCGCGTCATGCGTCGCTGGACACGCAGCCAGGACCGCGAACGAGATTTCGATTTCGTAAGCGTTCCGCTAGACGACACGGTGCAGACAACGGTGAACCCTTTCGGCTAGCTCGCGTTCAAGCCACGGAATATCACGCTGCTAGTTCTCAGGGGTGCAACGGCACGCGAGGCGGTATACGACATGCAAGAAATGCATAAACAACACACACGACAAGGCTCTGAGTGACGACCATGTATCCGGTTATAACCACTAGTCGAACGTCGCACGCATCTGTTCCATGGGAGCACGATCCTGACCGTATAACTGTTGTCTCGTAGTCGTATAACGATCCTGCAAACAGTTAACTGGGACACCTATCCGTTGCGGTCACTCGATACTCAGAAGGCCGTCACGTCACATGTGCTCGACCCAAAGTGTGCCGTCAGTTTTCTGGCTCACTTCAGCGGAGGTCAGGGAGAGAGGGCACGTCTCTACGGAGGGTGTAAGTTCGGTTTGAATTACTCACGAGGCATTGTGGTCAGCGAGGTGTAGAGTGTAGCTTGTCGAACAAACTATCTATTTTACAACACGCTCTAGAGGCATGAACACGTCGAGGATTTTTCAAAGGCGGTCGCTTGTGCTTTGAGCAGTAGTAACGGGAGACCCTGATGATGAGTGGTAACTGCGGTTTCAAGGCGTTGAGGGCACCCAAGAACTGTGCCAAAAACAAAACAAAAACAAAACAAACACACAGTATCAAAGAGATTTCCACTATTGAAAACAAAAACAAAACAAAAAAACATAACAAGAATAGTGCGTAGTAACGACTCTTCACTAGTTTCCGCTTTCAGCGTCAGTTTCCTGCGTCACTTGTACGTCACGGCACGAGACGCAACAGCCGAGGCCAACTTAGTTTTTATATATACTGACTTCTAGTTTTCAAAACCTTCGCGTAACTCTTTCTGCAAACCGAAATGGAGCGAGGCTTGGCAAGACAAGGCCGCGTTGCGGCTGTACAATTGGGGAAGAGTTACTGGATAGTTTTATGTCGACGTCTATGCTAACGTTCCTCGACCACACAGTAATGACGTCATCGACAAAAAAAAAGTTGCACGTCAAACGCGTCGTTACAACACACTACCCAGAAGCAGAAACATTAACAAATATGAAGATGAACACGCATAATGATACCACAATAAGAAATGCGGACCTGCAAATAACATAACACATTTTACAAACAAGATATCTGCAAAAGAGAGACATTCACTCGTTCCAGAAGGTGTGGGAAATGGCGACCAGCGTCGCTGCGCGAGGGTTTCTCAACCTAAGTTGATCAAGTTGCAGGATTAACACTGCTTCGTTCTCTCAAATAGAAACAAGACACTCCTAGCTACAGATGCCTGTCAGCATATAAATAAACAGGCTAGCTCACACGTGAAGTACCGGCAATAGTGTTTAGCGATGTTCGAGATCGCCAGCGATCCCAGAGTCAAAGGACTACGATGTCACTCCTAGAAACGTCTTGCGCACGGACACACACACACAAACGCGTGACGCGATGCACTTCACCGCACTACACTCTTCGCAGCACAGCGAAAAAAAAAAAAAAAAAAAAGCTCAGAGTTGTCTAGCAGCCTTGCGAGATGATCCTTCAGACAGAACAATTTCAGATGGAGTTCACCGGTGAAGTCTGATGTAGTAGAGTGCACCCCTCCAACTTGCACAAAACAGACTGTTCATACATCGCTGCATTCTTCGCTTCTTGAAGGCGGCACACTTCGCGATGAGCAGGATCCTTATCTAACTTTCCTTGCGGATTCGAGATTATATTTTAAGGAGCTTTAGTACAACTTATGTGGATGGCCACAACACTATGCAGACTTTGTCTAAATTACCTGGTAACAGATGAAAAGGCGAAACGCTGAACTAAACAGCGAATAATTTGTTCAAATAATAAAAACAATGTCGCCTGGCAGCATCATAGTTACGTGTTACCTTTCCAGTATGTTTCTTTATCTTGAGGTTGACATGAAACATAGCGCGCAAGTAAAGTTAGCTTACGCGTTATGCTTGTACTAACAAAAGCTTCGATCGCAGGAGCGCATCAAATTTTAGGTACATTTATCAGTCGACGGCTCCGTCTACAAGGCCTGTTCATAAACGCGATCTCGAATACACTTGGCACAGGTGAATATATTACATATGTTTGTGCTAATCGTAATTTTGTAACTGGTTTAATCCGTTAGAGTGCGTTTCGGTCACTTCCAATTGTACCTAAATCATATCGTTATAAATTTCTGTAGGAACAGGCGTCGAAACGAGTTACACATTGCTTTGCGGCATTAAAATAACACCGTCGGATCAATTTGCAATTTATACATTGAGAGTCTCGCACAGGCTTTTGTTTTCTAGAACTACTGTTACATGTAACGATGCACAAAAATATCCTTCTGAAGGACCTCATCAAATGAAGGTGCTCTCAGAGATTTACTTACACCGAAGTAACTAAATTAGTGAATCGCAAACTGACCAAAACCAGCTAATGACAAAATGATAGGCAAACATGTACGGGCACCAGCCGCTACAGCGCCATGCGCTAATGCAGGCTAGCCCACATCACACAAGTAAATGTTAAATTAGGAATACTGCAGACAAAGAAGTAACAGCCAAAAATGTAACACACTATTCTCAAAATGATCACAGAACAAGAACTTAGTTGCCTCTAGAGGTTGCCTATGCACGGCGTCCTTTTTCTTGAGAACCACCCCATTGAAAAACGATCGAGCCGACGCCAAATCACTGATTCTGAATGCAGTAGCAGTACTTCCTCAGCGTCTGGTGCTCGATGCAAGACGACTGGCGGCCGTACTTGTTGATGCGGCTGATGTCGTCGAAGACGACCAGCCTCTGGTCCTCCCGAACGAGGAGCAGTCCCTCAAGCATCGCGTCGCTGGGGTTCACGACCACCGTCACCCGAATCCTGCGCACATTGGCCGCGTGATGGTCCACATCGGCGGCAGACTTGTTCCCGAGCCCGTTGGCGGGGTGAGAAGACTTGTTTGGCGAAGACGACGACGACGAGCTCCTAACGCTACTAAACACCTCCCGGGCGTCCTGAATCCTGCGCATGGTGAGGCGCGCGCACCGGTACGAACTGTTCCCGAGACCGACTTCGAGGAGGTTGTTGACCTTGTCGACGAGCGCCAGCGCCGCCTTCTCCACGATCTTACTGGACACTTCCATCGGTTCCTCGGCGTCGCAGGAGCAATACTGTTCCGGAACCTTTGCGAGATCGCACGTACGGCTAAAAGGTATCTCGCGAAACAGGCTTATGCCAAAGTCCGATCTTGGCTTGTCGGCGAAGCTGCCGTACCTTCCCAAGGATAAGATGTCCCTGAAGGTCTCGTACGTGTCGTAAGGCGTCGTTAGCCGACCAGCGTTCGACTGCAGCGCCTTCAGCAGAGATGCCGACGTTACTGCTGCGGACTCCGCTAGAGAACTGGCTGCAGATCCGGAGTCGCTGGTCACACTGCCTTGGTGCGTCCCTGAGTCATGCTTGGGCCACGACGATCGAGGAGGCGGCCTCACGGCGAAGAAAGGAAGCCGCTCCTCTAGCCTGCCGACGAAGGTCTCCCGAATGGAGTCGAACCTGTGGCCATGGTCGGAGAGGAAGAAGAGGAACGTGTTGTCCAGGTGGCCACGGTCTCGTAATTCAGTGAGGAACTGTAAGATGTCTTCGTCGGCCGCGGCTACCTGCTGCATGTACTCGTGGCTGATCTCGACGAGAAAGGAGAACGCGAAGTAGGGCCGCGACCCGTTGTTGACTTCGATAAACTGTCGGACGTAGTCTATCTGAAGCTTGTGCTTAGGAACGTTGCCATAACATAGATTGGAGCTCGTCCTCATTAAGAACGACTTTTCCATGGCAAGGCAGTATGGGCGAAAGTAAAAATCAGTCGGTGGATCCCTGAAACCTCGCGCAAGGTAATTGAAGACTCCGTACTCGGGGAAGTCTTCGGCGAATAGAGTCAAGTAGTCGTCGCGTTTGAAGTCGTCCCAGATGAAGCGGACGTCGTCGAAGGTACCTCCATTCGTGCCGGGATGCTTCAGCTGCGTGTAGGCCTCCATGCCGGTGAGCAGCGCTACCAGGTTGGGAAATGTGTTGTCGCCGACCTTGTTCATTCCCCTAAAGACGACCGAGCCTAGAACGTCGGTGAGGAAGGTGTAAGTCTTGGGCAGCAGCCGCATCATCGACAGCCTTGAAATCGAGTCGAGACCGAACACCAGGATACTGGGCCGATCGTGTGGTTCAGGTGGCGGTGACGTCATCACCGAACTCCGGTGACGTATCGACTTTGGTATTCGCAGTACTGCGTGGACGTTTGAGTAGACGGGTATTTCGAAGTAATTGCGACACGAGACGTACACCACGTCCTTCTGGAGTGGAGTTTCGTCACGTGTGAAAGGCACCGATTTCCCGTATTTTATTCGGTCGTCTCCGTCTCGTTCGGCCGGAGTGTATGCGCATCGCAGAGAGCCGAGCTTGTAACCCGAGCTGTGGTTGAAGCGCAGGTTTCCTCGGATGTCCACGAACGTCAGCCACGGTTGCCGAACCTGGGCATGAGGAACGAAACAAGTCTTAAGAAGATTAATTGTGGCAGATCTACCTGTATTTCTAAATAAAGCTGAAGCTACGTTTAATTAAAGGTTAGAAAGTTCATTAAAGTCAATTAAAGGTTAGAAAGCTCTTTATGGTCCGGACGCAACAGAAAGCTCTTAATATTCAGTGACGTGACAATGCCGGTGTGAGGGAACAGGTGACCGACTTTTTCGAGGAAGTCGCTTCACTAGCGAACAACAAAGTGTCACGTCCTTCTATAGACGTCCTTCTATATGTGTGAATAGCCATTTCAGCCATGCGTGTACATATGTAAATAGTCCCATTTTATCTTCCACCTCTCTCCCTTTCTTCTTCATCATCCACTGATGGCCATAATTCAGGTGTTAGCTGGTAACTAGACAGTTACAGTCTGACTCCACCCTCCTCTCCCCAACCGGCGATTTATGTATTTATTCAAACAACCACTTACTGCTCCTCAGCCAGCCATCTCTCGAGTTTCTCTCTCAGCAAAGCGGTTGTTGGGCTGGTTGTGTATTCACGATGTTAGAATACTCAGCTCGTCTCTCTCTCCCACACATATACATAAACACAAGCGCTACTCACCTTGCACTGTATGGGCACTGTACGCTTGAGGTGAGGCCACACGCTTGGGTGCAGCGGGTGAACCACGGGCAGCGAGCACAGCTGGCGCGCGTCGCGGGGCTCTTGGACAACCGGGTCGTACGTCCAGAACGGGTGACGTGTCAACTCCGCCGGCGCCGAGGATGAGTAGTCCCCGCCAGAAGGCCATGGCGGCGCGCCCAGCAGCGCCAGGGTAGCCATGGCGGCCAGAAGAAGCCAGCCCATCAGCTGCAGGCTCCGGCGACGCCGCATGGCGGAGAGCCACGACGCCGGAAACTACGACAAACAAAGGAACAGAAAAAACGTTCAGCCATATAAGCAAGCATGGAGTCACCGTTTCGCCGCAAGGTCGAAGCAATGAATGCGATAGCAACAAATTGGAATGGTATACGAAGTAACGCTATCGCCTAACTCCATTGGGATCCGATTTCCCCACGTGACGCTACTAAACGGTGGCATACGGGAATACGGCCAGTCGAAGAACCGAAGCGGCTGCCTGCTGCCTAAACGCAATGTAAGCGACAAGAGCGCAGCACGTGCAAGGGTATGAGCTTTCTTCTGATCTCAGTCAAAATAGCGCGTGCGACCGCGTCCCTTTGATCAAAGTTCGCAGTTGCTGCCCGAGCGACTCAGCCCCTTCACCCCCCCCCCCCCCCGGCACCCCGTCATGCTCTTTCGGGCGCTTTTTCAACTCCGCTTGAGCACCGCCCGTCTGCAGTCTCCGCAAACTTTCTCCCCCACACAGAACGACGCCGGCGCCATGTCGTAGATCCAGACTTTATACGGAACGTGACGGCGACGGCAAAAAAAAAAAACAAAAAAAGAGGAAGGCCTTATTTTTAGGTCTGGCGGTCCCGTGCCGCCACTTTCGCACAGGGTGGGTGCCACCCTGTGGAAAACGCGCGCTTTCATTGCGATAGCAACAAAAGCACACGTTTCCGGCGACAAGAAGTACGCCGTATCGGTTCGAGATTCGGTATACGACATGTCGTTTGCCCGGAGGGTTTTATCAGAATTAGTCGCGCATTATACCTGCACCGTGTATTGCTTGATTAGGGAAGGTGGTACTTATATTAATAAGTGTCTTTGTTCTTCGTCTTTATCGCCATTTCTTCTTTATGTCGTTCCTGTGGTGGCCGGGTGGTGCACTCGTTGTCTTTCGTTTCATTTTCTTTATTTTGCCCTAGTTTTACCCTAGGAGCCATTTGGCACTACATAGGAAACCAGGCGAGCAGGACAGCCACCCGACGTGACCATCTAGACAACGTAAATACATAATACATAAACAAAGCAATAAAAATGTTATAACTCATATATAATGGAGATAATATTATTAGAAACATAAAGCAATAAAAACAACTGTAATACCAACGTAACATTAACTCTCCCACTCAAGCGCAATGATATATGTTACGACATATGTTTAAGTGACACTGCAAACAACGCCGAACGTCAGGAGGAGAAGGCGGCTTGAAGCGACAAAATATTCTTGAACCGGAGTTTCGCTGGAGCAGTTTCCAAGAGCGGTATTCTCCAACGCAACAACTGCTGCTTTAATTGCTGCAGCCTGTTGCTGCCGCGAGGACCATACCACTTGTTGAAGTATTGGCGCCAGCGACAGCCCGGTTAAAAAGTTTTTCATCTCTTCAAGTGGCAATAATATTACAATTACACCATACCATAAGAGTAGGTGTCGCTAGACACTAAGTGTCACAAGCGGTCGCTGTAGCAACGGGGACGGTAGTGACAGCGCTGGTAGCGACAAAGTGTCACAACCTGCACCTAGCAACAGCTTGTGACGCTTTGTCGCTACCAGCGCTGTTACTACCGCCCCCGTTCATCCTAAGCAGACACTTCCGGAAAGACCACGCTCTCTAATCTCTCTAATTCGTTACGACAAGTGCAAGCGAATGATGTCACGCTCCATCAGGTCAAGGAGCGAAAACACTAAAGCACGTAGCGAACGCTACGCAAAAGCTTTTCCGCGTGGGTGCACGCATTTGTATCCAACCGAAAGTAAGAAGCAAACGAAAGAGCTGCACAGCAGACGTGCCTCCCGAAGGGGCACGTCGACGTGTCGCCTGTCGACGACTTCGCGACAAGCGCTTCGCAACCGCGACACTGCGGGTGACTCCGCGGTGCATCGGCTGTCGCGTCAAGCGCTCTATGTCCTCACATCTCCTCCTCCACGTCACACCCACGTAATTTATTTCCGGCCAACTATTAGGCATCGTTGTTGAAAGCCGCTTGCCGTGCGTCTCACCAATTCAGCCATGTGAATCTTAAGCGTACACGGGCCACGTCAACCTCCTGGATCAACGCACCCCCGGCGCAGCTTTTGCGGGGGACACGTCGTGGGCGGGCTTTACATCAGAAACGAACGCCAACAAGAAACATTTTTCATTCGTTGCACCGTATTCAAAGACGGCTTTAACAGAGGGTTCATTGAAAGATCAGCGATGGACAAATAGGCGATCCTTGGGCATTCCTTGTTAAGAACCCGCTGCTCGATATCGTCAATGCGCTCGTCCTATTTTTTTACATCGAACCGGTATAACTATGCGATCTGTAATTCTGCGAACCTTGTAAACAATTGCCTACTCAACAAAAAATGCCTGGAAGGGTTCCACAGAAATTGGCCAAACACCGCTACTCACCACTCGTCCAACAAATATAAACAGAAAAACATTAATAAAAAATTAACACCATCTTCCCGAAGGGAACCCTGATGGGATGCGAAGCAGCAGCGTTGCGCACGGGTGGCGTCACTGTTTGAACGGCGCTAACGCGGGTGCTGCGGTGAGCGCTGGAAGATTCGTTTGAAGCTATGGCTGGCGTAGGTCTTGTCGTTTCTTCAGAGTGGACACAGGCGCTGGACCGGAGCTGGCGCGTTAGCGCCGTTCAACCCGTGACGCCACCCGTGCGCAACGCTGCTGCTTCGCATCCCGTCAGGGTTCCCTTAGGGAAGATGGTGTTAATTTTTTGCGCGTGAAGCGACGAGTCGGCGGTGTAGCGAGCGGCGGTCGCGGTAGCGGAGCGAGCGGCGGTAGCGGCAGGTGTTGCGGGCGAACGGACGAGGCGGCAGCTGCGGGCGCTGCGGCGAGCGCGCGGCAGGCGAGGGAGAGAGTGACGTCAGCGCGCACTGCGAGGAGAGCGTCACGTCAACGCGCAGCTGCGGCGTGACCTACTTGGCACTGCTCCAACACCTGCGGCGAGGGGAGTGCGTTGCGCCGCGTTCGTACGGACGCACGGAGGGACAGCGTTACACAGTCTAGTCAAAGAGCTGCTTCGCATCTAAAATTATTTAACTGACGAATAACATGCGCGCTACACTTCTGGTCCACGCATATCGAGGTGGAAGTGCTTTAAAAGGACACACAAAAAAAAACAGGTTTTGTGTCCAGCTGTACCTTTCATCACTATTCAGCGTCACCTCAGTGCTATGGGCTGTACAGCTTCGCTGCCCATCGACTTTCACGCAGTGGAAATGCTGATAATGTATTTTTTCTGTTTTCTACTCAGTCTTTCTAATTCCCGCTGTTTTATTTATTTTATTTTCATCGCGCATCGTCTCTGATTGGCTGATGCTAGACCTAGACATCATTGCACTTCGGTTAATCGCTATGCAATCGAGGCTGGGTTGTACGTTAGGTATTTTGTTTTCAACGAAGCAAGACGCGCCACACGGCGGACGGATGAGTGTTTGTCCACAAGCAGACGAACAATGGGAAGATTTCTTACAAAAGCACCGCGTAGTGTTGGGCACGTCACTAAGCCATCGGGTGTGCATACACTACGTACTATGCGCAAGCCTGCAAGGGTGCAAATTGGGGCGTACGTGCATCGAATATGGAGGCACCTCTCTGCCTCCGTAGACCCGCAAGGTCGACGAATGGTCGCGAAAAGGAAAAAGGAAAAGGAATGTCGTCCGCACGTTTCAACCATCAATAGCGTCTCTGATAAGCTCGAGCGAGTTTTTTGTTCTGTATGGCCTGACGAGCCTCACGTCTAGTTTTTTTTCACACAAATAGCATTTTAGTGTTGTTTCCTTGCATCTATGTGCACTCCGTTAACGACTGTATAATGTGAAGTTGAACAACTTCTTCCAAATTTCAGTTTTATAACGTGGAACGAGGTTTGACCGTTACAGTATACAGTAAGCTGTTTCACGGCATATTGTTAGGTATTCTGATAGTTAACAGCTTAGCTTAGACTTC